>NC_056732.1:413325180-413372680 GCF_019279795.1 Protopterus annectens
AAATGTTACATGCAATATGATAAGTATCCAAAGTCACAACAATAGGTATGTAGTGAGGATAAAAGTATGTGCTACCTGTGTACTGACCATGGCTACGTGTTGGCCTGTAAACACTGCTTTGTGTCCCGCAAGTGTCCAACAATGACCATATGATAAGGTGGCAACCCATGGCAAACAGGCTCTTTTAACAACACAACCACAATGACTGCAAATATCTGGGACAGAAATACAAGGGATAGCTGTCACCTACACATATCCCCTGATATATTGCTGCAATTACGGAGGTATACAAGTAGCAAGCTCACCTGCAGACGATAAAGAAAACAATTAACAATGGCCCAATGTACAATCCCGTAACATAAGTCTAATAACTGTTAGCTCTCTAATCAGGGATGGAGCCCACACACATATATATGGATTATGTAGAAATGCAAGGCCCACAAACCGTATATGTTACGTACAACCACCGACATCCCCCACACTAGAAACTAAAGCAATACAAACTGTAATAGCAGCACAAACATCCAGTCAGTCAATTACATCTGCAGAACCCTCAACATACCGTGTGAGAGACACAATTAAAGGCGACATGCAAAATTGCAGGCATTGTATAATGGAACAAACAGCCATGTTACAGGTATTGATTGCAATACTCCGTTATCAGACGTCGGGATGACAGGTACACCCACATTTTGAACCAAATACTCTACCTGTCACACACAATCCACGGGGGACATGAATCCAAACTATACTTGTTTCCATGCATAGCAGTTGCAGTTACTCATAACAAAACACAATACAGACAGTCTCCCCGAAGGTAGGGCAAATAGGCAATGCCCAAGTGGAGAATCCAATTACACCCCACTGTCACCGCATAATTGGCGAATGGAGTAGCTGCACAGCTGATATGCAAGTAATTAGTCACTCAGGAACACCAATTGGTGGGAAGAATCCACATGTTTCATGTTTCGACATATATAAGGATGACTTGCCAGACATTCAAACTGTATGCTCATACCGAAAAACAGTTGAAACACTGTGAGAAAGATAGAAACGAAATGCCGTAACGACAACAAGGCATGTAGAACACCCGATATGTAAGGTTATGTATAGCATGATCTGTATTAATTAGTTTTACTGTATGTATAGCCTGGTTTGCATTAATTAAACGTGTCCGCAATGCATAAAGTGGGGAAAGGTATTGATGTAGTGATGTCTTGCTGAGCATACTAACGCTTGTAGAATCTGTGCATCCAGCAGTCGGACACAAGGTACGCAGCACAGACACCAGAAGGGATGCTACATGAGGCCATTAAACAGAACAATGCCATACAACCCGCCGTCAGCGGTAGGGTATGTCCAACAAGGACGTGCCATAGCAGGGGATAGTATATGTTGATATACTGTCACAGCACGCATGTGTATGGGTAAATAACGTTAATGACATATGTAAGGTGGTCCCGCTGAGCAAGTATGCTTGGCATTATGGGATACTATGTGAAATATGTGTAATGTATAATATTATAGGTAGATATGACAGATATTCTACATAGCATAACAGGCATATCATGCATAACACAGGTATCGTCTATTGGTATGTACAATAACAGGATACATATGGCCTGTAGGTATGGTACATAGTAATAGCATGATAGCTAATCTAAATGGAAGGGCTACCAAGTAACCATGCACAAAGGACATGTAATAGCTGCACAGGTGCATAGTGGGGTACTATGCAGTCTGTCAAGTCCATGTGTAAGCACAACTACAGTGTTCACACTAGTAGCACCTCTCCAGGGTAGTGTCCTGTGAAGAGCAGAGCCAGGTGTCACCTGCACCACTGCACAGTACAGCCACTGCAGTGATCCCAGGCCTACATGTGTCTCCCAACCACCAAGGGAGGTATCACATGAACAGTGCTACTGAGTGTCCCTGCGTGATGTACAGAGGACTTATGTTCCACAGCACGGTGAGTGTCCTTTTTGGGAATGCAATGCAGAAGCACATCCCACTCATTGTGGTGTGTGTGCACATATCCATGAGCATGTTGCTCATAGTGGCCTCTGCTTATGTTGCGTATGAGGAGTATATCCATCAATAATGTTGTGGACATGGGCCCTGTCTGATCAGCAGAGGTCACTCCTGAGTATGTAGTATGCAAATGTGTACAGATATGGTGTCCATAGTGCAGCCGCATATTTAAACTGTCGGAGCTCAGTAAATGTCATGGCGTATTAGTGTTGTGGCATGTAAAGCTGTAGCTGTTGTGTAAGGTACACCCTAAATGGGGTGGTGTACCCTTGAATGTGTGTAGATGTCTTGGGTTCAGAGGTACAATGGGTGCCTATGTACCAGTTACACACCCAGTACAGATAGGTGTGGCCACGTAGGAGGATATCCACGCCACAGTGGCAATACGGTAACCACAGGAGTGGATGCAACATATGTGTGTACTGCAAACATGTACAATGTGATATGTATGTAGGGGACTACCATCCATGTGATAGTCAGTGGGTGAATGGTGTAATGCAAAGGTGATGTGCATGCACCTTGTGTCATGCAGCTTGATGCCATGATAGTAATATTATGTATCTGTCACAGCAACACCCGTATGGTTGGAGTCAGTATCAGCTGGTGGAGCAATCATGGCGCTTGGTATGTAGGGGTTCTAAAGCAAGGCAGGGAAAGTCCCCTGTGCCAGCCTGTTCCGCAGGGAAGCATATACTTAGTATGAGGGGCCCTATGACTGAGGACCATGGTATGCCAAAGTACCTGACATGTAGTAGGTGCTATGGTATGCTGGCCTCACTGTGTGTCCTGTCCATGAGCCACATAGCATAACATCCTGAGACACAGGGTACGATGTGCAGGTGGATGTGTATGTTGTCAATACCAGAATGGGGAATGGTGCTGAAAGGCAATGAGAGGACAATGTAGGATGTGTGGACTCCCATACCATCAGCAACTGCCCTGGTAACTGTATGACAGGAGTCCACCATGTGTAGGGGCCATGCTCTGGCCTTAACAAGCCCAACCCGGGTGGCAGCAGAGTACGGGAGACCAACAATGTCTCTGAGAATGACGTCCCTGACGATGTGCCCCATAGCCACACGAACAGTCCAGTCCGGTGTGTAGGACTATAGTCCCACTCGTGCAATGCGGTGCCACCTGTGTGTAGTGTGATAAATGCTGCTGTGTGCCATTCAGGGTCTACAATGTCTGAAACAAGGCTATTACTGAATATGGTGGCCTAGTGGGGAGACAAGTAATTCAGAGGTTGGTGGACATCACAGCCTGGGACGTTGGAAGGTGACATGGGGCCAGTGTCCCAGGACACATAGAGTGTAGGTCAGTACTGTGTAGGTGTGACCACAGGGACACCACAATGTTCATGTATGGATTGCGGCCCTGTAGTGAGTGAGAGGGTGTACTGTCAGCATTGAATCCATCCTCCAGCATGTTGCCAACAATACCTGGGTCTGCAATGTTCCTGAGTGACTGTTGTATGTGACAGCAGATGTGGGTGTTGCCATCGAATACTGACATACCACCATAATGCCTGGTGGTACACCCCAGAATGTGTGGCAGTCATGTTTATGTAGCTAGTCTTGGAGTATGTGATGAGGGACCTTGTGGCCCCACCACGGCTGACCAGTGAGCCACCCCACACATGGGAATGTACACCACTGTGCAACAGCCTACACCTGATGTTGTACATCATATGTCCATGGAACATGACCACCAGAGTGGCGTCTGTTATCTGGTGTGTACCATCATGGCTCTGTGTGGAATAGCATGATCCATGCAGTTGTGTACATGCTAATTAAGTGCACTGGGGTATGTGTCAGCATTTGTATGTGCATTGTCCATCTGCACGGGTGTCATGATGTTAACAACCGCTGTCAGCAGACATCTGTAGTAGGTGTAGTAGTACACATGTACTGTGTATACTGTGATGGGTGTGTTTCCAGGATGTGGCTAACAAGGTAGATTAGCATATGTTCAGAATCCACCAATGAGGGGATAACCCCAGGTGTGTAACACCAGTCACATGGTGGTAGTGTTCATGCCAAGGGTAATGTAGGTCTTGGAGGTGGTGTGTATGTGTTGATCCAGCAGAGTGGAGGGTATGACTCATGGATGTGTCGGTACATGAGTGGCTATCCCAGTGAAGTGTGGGGTAGTGTCAGTCACACATCAGTAGTAGCTGAGGCCCACTGTCCACTATACCACCATAGAAGGTATGTTACCTGTGGGGTATGATGTTGACTCTGTCGCTTGTTACAATGTGTATAGCGGTCCCGGACACAGTTAGTTGCACGTGGAGCACCTCTGATGCATTGTGCTAAGCAACTTGCCAGGATGTGTGCAAAACATAGTGGGATATGGGAACCCCTCAGCTGTGGGTGTGCCGGTCCAGGTATGTGCCTGGAAGGTATGGTCCATCTATAACTGTCATTGCAGGTGTGCTCTGCAGAGCCTACAGGCAGGTCCCAGTCACTGCAGAGATGTTGGAGTGGTGCATTATAAGGTGTGCCTTGCCTGCATGCGTCACAGGGGAAGATGCAAGCAATGTGTCACATGACCCCATGTCGCGCATGCCAGTTACCGCCCTGCCGGTGACAGTTATTGGAAACTGTGCAGGACAGGCATTATAGCAGCAGCAAGAGCCTAGCATGTGAGCTGTACTCCCAGGGCCGACAGGTGCAAGTCATCTGTGCCACAGCATTGTGTTTGACCAGGACAGTCATAGCGGACAGATACCACATGCCTGTGGAATGACAATAGGAGCATAGGCAACTGTTGAAGTGACACAGTTGGTCATTGTACAGTGGTATCATGCCTGTACAAATGCAAAATGCTCCCCAGGGCTAGGCCCGCACCCTCAGGGCTATAAGACTGGTGAGCTATTGCATGTCCCTGCACACGTAGTCTGTGAAGTGGCATCACAGGGCAGTCACACTAACATGGCGAATGACAGACATATCGTACCTGGTGAGGTGTGGCATGGGTGCATAGGTTATGTTGCAGAAGCAGTTACCCGACAGCAAGATGTAAGAGACTAACGCCTTGTGTAGCCTGCTGTGTGGAACTGCAGTGTGACACCCTACAGAGTCAGCTATGACTGGTGTGTTGTGAATGTTATAACACACTATTGGCTGTATGTGGTGGGCACACATGAGTCTGTGGGCTATAAGCTGGTGATGTTGTCTTCCATGATGGGGGCTACCTCTGGTGCCTACAGTGAGTATGGAGACGTACTGCACAGGTTGTCCTCGTAGGTGTGGCCAGTGGTGTAAATTATGTGAGACTATGTGATGGGTGGGGTGTGTTGCGAATGTTACACATCCCCAAATGACTGTCAGGTGCAGTCAGGGTTGGCAACAGCATTACCCCCAGCCATAGCTGTCAGCCTCCTGTCCCCAAAATGAGGAACATTAGCCCTCATACAGTGTGACAAATGGGCGATACGTGGAACACTTACAACTGGCTTACTAACAGCATCAACTAGGAAGGGCATATGATGGCTAAAATAGGCTGGTCTTACGTATAAAACAGATATTCCAATGAATTAATATGATTCTCATCTATCTAGCCATGGCTAGCAGGTAAACTATGTACAACAATGAATGTGTGACAGACCCTTCCAATATGGAACCTTGAGGAACATGCACCTTTTAAAACCCCAAATGAGGTACGTTCCCCGTAATGAGGTACACCTGAGAGCTATGGGCCCAGCACAGCTGCAGACATGCATCCCCCACAGGCTGTAGTGCCGTATGTTGGGAAGTGAGCATTGAATGTGTACACAAGACAATTGCTCTATTGCCACATGTACAACATATCCCTCATATAGACAAGCACTGGTATGTGACAGTTGGACATGCCTGCATAAACAACCATGTCCCACAGGATATGTGCGTTACGTGTGTACAACAGCTGTCGTACCTTAAGCAAGCTGGGAAGTGTAGGACAGCCAGTGTACCTGTGGGAAATGGTGTGGAATGGGTGCTATAGTAATCATTAGCTCATGACATGCTCACATGTTCTGAACAAGTGCCTAGCATGACCATACAATACAGATAGGGTGTTGGATAATATCAGCCCACAAGTGGTGATGACAGTCATTTAGGGTGGCACTGCACTATAACCCTGCTGAGTATGGTGTGCATGTCCATGAACCATTAGCACTGTAGATGTTAGCAGTACAGATGTACAAGATAGCACGGATATTTGATTACAAATACCTTTGCATGTCACAGGTGTGTTCCACCAGTGGCCTGTTGACAGACCCACAACTACAAAAGGTGCAAGAGTGACATGTGCACAGCACATCTGTGCCAGATACAGTAGAACAGGGTTAATGTGTTGTACCTCACCCTCATTGTAGCCCATACCACACACACAAATGTTAGGCATCTGTGTATGTAAGGCTGTGAATGGCCATGATCTATCAGTTTAGCTGTGTCAGTCTTGTGAACAACATACATAATGGGCTGTGTGTCTGAGGTGTGTGACATATGTGCACAGTCTGATGGATGATACCAGCAGTGTCACCGCTAGGTGAACATCCCTGTACCCATAAACTGCTACCTAGGCTGTGGTCAACATTATGGACACTGTGTAAGGGATGGTGCTGTGCAGTGCACCCCTGACATGGTGATGTCTCCAGGCCCCTTAGGTAGTCATCTGAGGTACCCATGTCATATCAGGGTGCCATCCATGAGCACGGAGATCACTGGCCAGGCATATACAGCACTGTGGTGACCAATATTGGATCACATACCACCTGTAAGGGGTAATGCCTATGCATGGGTGTGCGATAACAGCCTTCACAATCCACACCTCCACTATGCAGCATGCCGTCTACCTTGCAGAAGGACATTTGCTACACCATGATGATGGATATGCTACATGTCCATATCCTGATCTATATGACATATGTCATGGACAGCCACCGTCCTAATACTAGGATCGCCACAGGCTGGACAGATCCCTGTGCCATATATGTGACATACTCCCGCCATACCATGCAACCCTGTCCATCAAAGCTGCAGATGTCATCCCAGTCATACATGGTGTGATGGCCGCATGGTAGATGCACTATCAACTGACTGGATCAGTAATGTGGCACTGATGCAGCTTGCGGTGGCACAATGGCCATCTGTAACAGCATGGAAACCGTGCCCGCACATGCTATGGTTGATGACCATCCCTGCGAATGTCGTCTGACTATCCATTGTCCCATGTCTATCACATGTGTAATACAGGCGATCCGTGTCAGGATGTTGAACAGTTGTACAGTGCTGTGTAGATGTATATGGCAAAATACATGCATGTACAGGTGTCCATGCGTATGTGTGCATTGTCACTGCTCAAGTCCATTCCGGCTGTGTTTGTGTTGATATGTGACATATACCCAGCATCCAGGTCAACAGTAGTACCATGGACATGTCGAGGCATGTGCAGATAGGTAAGAACACAAGTGCAGGCAAATAGACATGCCCCCAGCAAGACAGCATTTACATGGAGTATGAACACTGTAATGAGGTGACACACATATATGGTGATGATATCCAATGCATAATGGGTGTGACATGTGTGACACAAACACGTCAGTCATGTCAGTGTCATGGTGCTTTGCAAAGATAACTGTGCAGATGCAGTAAATGTCATAGAAATGTATGTACAGCAGTATCTCTGTACATCTCTGAAACTGTGACCTGTCACCATCATTATGTTTTACAGATATTGCCCCGTACACGCCTCCCAGCATACACCCGCCAGGAGGATGATGTCCTCATCCCACAGCTCCATGACAACTATGACTTTTTGTTCAGCCATGTGCCACAGCATGCCCAGCAGCGGGATGACCTGTGGCAGGATCTACGCAGGAGGGTGAACGATGTGGGTGGCCATAACCGCACCTACCAGCAGGTGCGCAGACACTGCACGGACCTGATATGACATGCAAAACAGCGTGCCACTGCAATCGTCAGGGAACAAGGCGGAACAGGTGGTGGGCCACCAACCCAGCCCCCACTCACACACACCGGGGAGCTACTGGTCAGTCTGGGGACACCCAGGGAACAGCATCCAGAAACACTAGCTGCCATCGTGGAGATGGGCGTCTCCCAACCAATGAGCCTGGAGTTGCCTGGTAAGTCAGTAATGCACATATGGCTATTATATCCCATGTAATTGCATGTGTCACTGTACATAATGTAAAGTAACAACATATGCCAGGTATGTGGACACACATGCTGCATACTACAGTATGCTACGTTGTGTATGCACACATGTGCATACTATATGCTATTACACAGGTGAATGTGTGCACATGCACAGTGCAACCTGTGGCTGTCATACAGTCATGGATAATGTTCATACTGGTGTGTCACCCCTATACAGGTACCTCTGGCGTGCCGCACAGACATGGGTCCATTGCAGGTGAGACTGTCATCAGTATCAGGCATGTTACAGTGTAGCTCTATTTGCCATGTGGCCAGTTAACACTTGCACACCTGATGTTTGTTCCAGTCACGATATGCAAGTCCCACCACCATGCATTCACACACGCCACCCATGTGCAATATATTCACACGTAATGATACACAGACTTGAAACCACAGTACTTGTCATTGCAACATGTGTGGTCAGCTGTGCATACAACGGTGGAGGTGTTCTACAATGGAGGCATATGTAGTATGCATTGGAACAACATGTGTGGTACGCACACAGTACCACACAGTGAGCTGTGATATGGGCAGCCCACAAGTGTCACCAGTGTGTCATATGCCCCTGCATCGGGTTCAGTCATTGTGATGTGCCACCTGACATGTCCCAGACATGTAGTGTTCTGTCTGCAATATTGTCACACTATCACATGACCTATACCTCACATACCAAACATACAACCTGTTGTCTGCATAGACCTGTGGAATGTGACATATCTGACATGTATGGGTGTATGTCATATGGGACCACACAGACATGTGGAGAAGATGCCCATCACACACAATTGGCCACCACATGTGCACACATGGCCATGGGGGATGGCCAGAGACATGTAGCCACACAGTACATGGGATGTGTATGCACCCTTTTGCACATTGCCCACACATGGTCCAATTATAGCCTTAGTTGACCGATTATACAGTAATGTGGTACAGTGGACAACCTAAAAGCCTGTGCACAGCTACTGGAGGTGTCACTGAAGTCTACCATATACGATCTGTCGAACATCACGACTGTGTTGCAGTTATGGCTATGCAATGTGTACATACTATGCATTCTACAGCAACATACATGCCTCATGTTGCCATGCAATGGCACAGTTTCTGTACTTCACACTGTATAGCAATGTAGACGGCTCATACTACCCTCCCGTGCTCATGCACATTTGCTAAACATGCATTCTATCTGTAGGGCATACACACAACACTGCAATCTGAAGCCCATTATGATGCTGTACATGTGTCAGGACACCATTGTGTCAAACATGTATGCATGTTAATGCACATGTCAGCAAATTACATGTCAAGGTCACGTCAGCCATGTGTACTGTTATCCTGTTCTGGGCCACATAGTGTATCACGGGGATGCATGCATACTACCATGATTGTGTGAACTGCATGGCTACTGATATGACACCTGCTTACTGTAGTGTGCACCCCAGGGAGGTATGCTTACTAACACTATTAATGTCTGAGCTGCATGCCCTCTGCTCTATCGCAGGAATGCTGCATGCCATCTGACAAATCACATGCATGGTGTGTCTGTGTGTCTGTGTGTGTCTGTGTGTGTCTGTATGTGTGTCTGCGTCTATTGTACTTTACAGTATTTCTTTGCATTCACAGGTGATGTAGGTACGTTACCCTCCTGCAGTCCATCTGATGTTAGTGTCCCCACAGATACTAGCGGTGATGAACATATGCGTGAGGTACAGGCAGGGTTGTCAGGGGCTGAATCTGTGCCAATGGTTACCATCCCAGCTATGTCCCCCTCTTTCCCGCACACAGTTCTGCTGCCAACACATACCGCATCACCGGTGGCCATAGAGGAAGGACAGTCAGTGTCTGTTGGCATGGAACAGGAACATGTGGTGGCTACAGAAGGTGTGTCTACACACCATGGTGTCAGTGTAATGACTGCAGATGTGCAACACAGGCATGTGGCCGGTGCTGCTCGTAGGAGGACCTCTGGCAGACATGCACCTGCAGGACAGAGCACAGCAGCTGACACCAGATGCATGTTCCAGGCTGTAATGGTGGCACAGGCATGTGCTGAATGGCAGAACAGAGAAGGGCAGAGGCTGCAGAGGGCTGCTATCCATACCCTAAATGACAACATCCAGGCATTGGCAAATGCTCAACAGCAGATTGCTAATGTTCTGGATAGGCGACTAGGTGAAATGGTCGGAATCCTTGACCGAGGCATAGCAATCCGCGAGCAGGAGCTGTCTGTGCTGGAACACCTGGTAGGAGTGAGGCGTAGGCCACGTGGACATAGGCCAGCAACACCACCTAGTGTAGGTCGACATGAGCGTGCCACCTCACATGCTCACTCCCATAGTGCCGGTAGCAGTAGCAGTGCAGCTGCTGCTGTGCTGTCAACACCAGGACACAGCAGGCCACGTGGACATGGCCCTGGATGGTCTCAGTGGGGACACGGTTCCAGCGGACATGTGTCGTCGGACAGTAGCCACTCTGTACCTCCACCTGGTAGTGCCCATGCAACCCCAGGCAGGCACAGGTCACGTGGCAGTGGACGGACACAGTGAGCTGTACAACCTGCACTGTACAATCTGGGGCTGTCAATTATACCCTGTGTAGGCATCACAAATGGCAGAACTGTGTACACACATATACGCACACAGCAAACACAACTGTAGGGCTCCACAACATCCACATGCATTCTGCACAGACATGTCCAGTCAACTCACTGGCCCTTACACACACACACATGCCCCAGGCAAACATATCACCCTGTGCATATGATGAAGCCTGTGCCACATCCCTGTCATCCACACCATCGGTGCAGGGTTATGCACAAATATTCTGATGCACAGGGTGAACAGTATAGTGAGAGGTGTATGTAATATTACCTGTGTATGCATAGTGAGGGATGTGTATGTTGCAGTGGTTGTGTGTGAATACTGAGTTGTGTATGTGACATAGGTTGTGTACTGTCGACATGCACCAGTCACACCATGTAGTGCAGGTGCAGCATGCATTGTGATGTGTTCACGGTATGTGTCTCGGTTACATCTGTAACACCATGTTGGTTGTGATACCCTGGTTCCCTCCTATGGTGTACTTGCATGTGCCTACAGGTAGCAGTGTTTGCAGTCCCCCACGTGTAACTGTGGAGTACACACAGGCACGTCTGGCAATATCAGCATGCTACATGTACCTTCAGCCTGACAGTTGGACACACAAACATGACACAGACGTCCGCACATATACTGCACCTGACGCATGTGGTCGGTGCCACAGGCTACACTGGACAGAGATGTGATATACATAGCAGGACACATTACAGGTATGGTGACATGGTGCAGGGGTTGTACACAGTGGCCTGGCCAATGATGATGTGAGGTGTCACTTGGTAGCTGGAGGCCACACTGTGCAACAGGAGGACCCTTTAATAGTATGTGAACATGGCCGCAGTCACGGGGTGTACACCACTATAATGCACACCCCATAGTGTGCAGCTGGGGACCCTTGCCTTTGTGGTCATCACCCTCACAGTACTATGCACCCACATGATGTGTCACAGAGAAGGGACATGCACAGGTAGCCAGTATGGCTGGGACCTATGGCATCAACAGGGTTGTGCAATGCATCACCATTACGGGTTAGTCAACACGTGGGGCCAGTGATAATTTCCCACCGTATATTAGCATACACACTCACACCAAGCACCAGACGTACATACAGACACACACACACTGTGGTGACCACACATGTGTATGCGGACAGCCGATGTGTGTGATGCACCTCACCGGCGAACATCATGCTTCCCACACTGACGTATGTACAGTTCTCTACAATGGTGTACAGGGATCTGTAGCAACTGGAACATATTCCCCACGATATGTGGCATCCCTGGTCACACATTCAGACACACATGGCAGTGCTGGGAATGATACACCAGCCATATGATGACACGTTTGATGGACATGCAGCGGCATTATGTGTACCAACGCTATATCTGGCAAATGTGCTGCTATATACACACGAGAGGTTGTAGGTGTTACAGGTGCCATATCACATATAGTTGTTAACACCTGACCGCTGTGTATGCATTATGTCAGCACCGTCACGTAACAGCGACATAGCGTACAGTTAGCACATGTCATGATAGGGTGGTGTGTGACACAACTGTGAGCCACCCCCTGCACACATACATCTAGACAGGTGGTTCACCATGTTATGTACACACATCCTTCCATACGTGCTGTTTGTATGTCACCGTATACAGATGTCAATGATGGGTCTGCATTGCGTCTGCATGTCGTAGGTAGGTGCAACTATGTTACGGACATCGTTCACTGCACATGCATGTTTGCTGCATGCACAGTACAGATGTCACATGTGTCTCCTGTTGCCATGTTTGTATGCATTGCTATTGTTGGACATGTGTGTTGACATACATAACACATGGATGCGGTATGATATCACGGGTGTCACAGGCGACCAGTACAAGGGTATGTGTCCCGGTCAACACTGCTACCGCCTGTAGTATGAGCATTCAACAGACATGGGCCCACATTCAATTCGCGTGTGTAGCATTGATTAGGCCAGTGTTATGCACGAGGTACATCAAAGGCCATGTATGTATGTGTTGTGTGTGCAGTCCATGCACACATCCACACAATCACATGTATGACATACCCAGACGTGTGTTCATTGGTGTACAGCAACAGTCAGGTGTCACAGCTGTGTAAGGGCCATGGTATGTCTTGAGCCGACCTGTTCATGTATACTGGTATCATTGCAATGCATACCACCTGTTGGATCCCTGTTGGTACGTGTGTACTCTGCACAGCTGGTGTACACCACTGTACAACCCAGTGATCATGTGTCACATGGTGTTTTGGGACCGTAAGGCTGTGTAGTGCTGCACCAACGACATGGTGCTGACTTGACAGCTACAGTGTACACTGCAGTGTGTACGTGTGTGACCTGCACCTGTGACAGCTGTGATGGCAGCTGTGTGTGCACAGGTCACTGCATGTGTGACCGCCCTGTGCGTGAGGGCAGTTATACCTTACTGTGCCCTTCTGTGTGTACACTCCATCTGCATGCAAGATGGCCCTTTGCAACAGCTAAGTGTGTGAGCATGCCCAGTACGCCATTGTGTAGATGGACACACAGTAAATTCCATGTGAGCATGCCCAGTACGCCGTTGTGTAGATGGACACACAGTACATTCCACACTGCGCCCCTCCGTGATTAGACTCCGTGTGCATGCAAGATGGCCCTTTGCAACAGCTAAGTGTGTGAGCATGCACAGTACACCATTGTGTAGATGGATGCACAGTACATTCCACACTGTGCCCCTCCATGATTAGACTCCGTGTGCATGCAAGATGGCCCTTTGCAACTGCTAAGTGTGTGAGCATGCCTAGTATGCCGTTGTGTAGATGGACACACAGTACATTCCACACTGCGCCCTTCCATGATTAGACTCCGTGTGCATGCAAGTTGGCCCTTTGCAACAGCTAAGTGTGTGAGCATGCCCAGTACACCATTGCGTAGATGGACACACAGTACATTCCAAAAAGACGTGTGATACTAAGCGTGTGGGCATGGCCATTGACATCCTGTATAGCCATGGTGGTCATCCAGGCACCAGATGTCCAATTTCAATGTCATGATGGATGCCTACATTGAACACACTTGTTGCTCTCTCGAAGGGTGTACTGTCTGTGGCGCATCCCGTATCTATTCAGTGTTGCTGTGCTCCGTAGATATTTAGTTGGCCCGTTGACAGCATTGGCATGTTTGTGTACGTCTACCTTGGGACGGTAATATGCTTTCAGACTGCTCACTCTCTAAACATTCCCTATCGGCATCTTTGCCTTTGCGGATGATGTCACCCACCTAGAAGTATGCCTCTGGGAGTGCTGTGTTCAGTAATCTCGGTAGCGCATTCTGTAAATGCATAATGCTGTAGTGTGTTAGAGTAGGTAGGTGTGTGTTCAACACCCAGCCCTTCCAAGTGTGTGTGTGTTTCCAGCTGCCTGGGGACACAGTAATGCTTTTAGATGCCTCACAACACATACATTCCCTATCGGTGTCTTTGCCTTTGCGGATGATGTCACCCACCTAGAAGTATGCCTCTGGGAGTGCTGTGTTCAGTAGTCTCAGTAGCGCGTTCTGTAAATGCGTCATGTTGTAGTGTGATAGGGTAGTTAGGTGTAAGTTCAATTCCCAGGCCTGCCTGATGTGTGTGTGTGTGTGTGTGTGTGTGTGTGTGTGTGTGTGTGTGTGTGTGCTTGCTCCTGTCCACCTGGGGACTCAGGTTATGCTTTTAGATGCTTCGCAACACAGATGTATCCTGCTGACGTCTTTGTCTTTGCGGATGTTGACACGCACCTAGTAGAATGCCTGTGTGTCTGCTGTGTTTAGTAATCTCGGTATCGTGTTCTGTAAATGTGTCATGCTGTAGTGTGATAGGGTAGTCATGTGTAGGTTCGATTACCAGCCCTGCCACATGTGTGTGTGTATGTCTGTATCTCTCTCTCTCTATATATATATATATATATATATATATATATATATATATAAAATCTATTTTCTGCCCATAACTCTGCTCTTGCATGGACAGCTGACTGTTTCATGTATCGCATATTTGCATAGCTTTCACATACCAATGGGGTATGTTGCAACTCCCAACATTGTCCATGCAACGTCCGTGTTACGGGCGGTGTTGCATGCCCTTACAGGCATTTGCTGTATATCTTAGCAGACATCTATCCTTGCTGTACTCTCACTGTACTCGTACACGCCGGAGGCTTCATGTATCATGGCCTAGTTTTGATGTGTGTATGTCTATTTGTGCTGTGTGCATGGCTCTGAGTATGTCCCACTATCATCATTTGTAAAGGTGACAGCCCTATAGGTTCTTCATGTAGACTGCTGTGTCATTTGACATGTCAGCACATACCTGCGGACAGTACTGCACGTCCTACTGTAGCGCATTTCATACCTTCTGCGTTATCTTGCAGTCGATATTGCTGTTTCCTCACACATGTATCTGTTTCTGTTCACTCCACCTCCTAGAGCAAGTTGCTGGACAAGGCCTTATCTGAGAGTGGGAGACATATGGGCAGTATTGACATGTTGCTCTTACAAACGTAGATAGTTGACACAATAATAGGTTTTGCATTAGTATGGCTTTTCTGTCGGATTTGGTGTTTTACTCACATGTTTGTCATTATTTCACGTCTTCAGTTATCATGAAAGTGCCAGAATTTTATTGTTGTTACGTGGAACACACCAAACATATGAGGCAGAACTCTGCACATTCTGCGTAAATCTGTACAGTTGCAGAGCATGTGTCTGTAACAAAATATCAACTTTCTGACACCAATACACACACTGTATGGCGGCATCACAGGCCACATGCCATTACATTTATATTGCAGGACACACCCACCCAGACAGTTGTATTCCTCACACAGGCCAACAGCTGCTTATCCACACTAATTGGTCTATCATGTACCATATGTGTGCGCCAGTATTTGCGCTTTCCGTCAGTGGCAGAGCTCACATACGTGTCTGGGGGACTGGACATTGTTACGGTGACACTGCATGATACCCTGAGGGACACATTACTTTTGTGTCTATTAACCTTCCACATTGACATTCACAGGGCATACGTTGTCATTCACATTTGTCGGAGTACATGTGTGTGTCTTGTACATGTTTTCTCATTTGTCCTGATATCTTTCTTCTCACCTGTCCACCTAGTATCACTAGTTCTGTACATGTATTTTGGACAGGTTACCTTCATACCCCTAACCTGTACACATTATGGGTAAATGCCATGACGTTTGACCTTGTTACATTTGTCATAGTGATGTGCCTTTCTGGTAAATTGCTGGCAAGGCATTACGGACTGTGCGGTAGATAATAGTGACTGACATTTCCATTACATGATTAGTAACACTCATAACATCCGTATTCATGGGTACGCCAGTATTCTCACAACGTTCTGACTTTGTCTGGGGTATATCTAATATAGTCCCTATTTGTATTTCATGTACTATGCCTTAGTGCAGCTGTGTTATTCTGACAGTTTGCCATTTATGGGTACCATCTTGGTCGTACGCATGTCCATCCATGATAATCACCTACATGACACTGATATAGGGCCCTACATATTGCCAAAATGGTTTCCGCAATATCCAGTGGATGGTTTGCCCCATTATTGAGAATATAGGCGTGTGCTATACCCACATCACTCTTACGGGGTGGGCCTACGAAATCCCTGCCAAATAACACCTAGGCCCATTTCTACATACCCATGATTCCCATACCTGACAACCTTCTACAGTACCCATTACACATGTTTAATGTGTGTGGTACTGAAGTGTGGAGACACTTATATGCACTCCCCACTCTCCGGATATCAGTTCATACATCATACATTCTGTCGACACATGTGTCGTCACCCTTGCACCTGATACTGTTGCATGTACAGCTATTTCGTATTTGCTGCGGTCACTTCTTTTGTGTCAATGTCGGTTTAAGATTCAATTTTTGGAGTCCTGCAATGGACACCTATCTGTATGTTTAAAGTGTAGAACTTGCTGGACTGTCACTTTCTGGCCAATGGTTTGGAATGCTGTGGTTTATTCACCTTTCCTGCATGTCTGTTTGTCTACCCATATTAGATATAATGTCGCCTATTTATGTACATATGTCATATCTACGGGACATAAGTCTGTTGTGTATACATATATACATGTACAATCCTCATTTCATAACTTTCTTTGGTTTACGTCTGTGGATTATGTGTATACACATATATCTATATCCATACCATACCTTTCCACTATACAGATTGTCGCAGAGTGTACAGCTGCTTGCCCCTTTATCTTCGCTGTGCTTTACATAAACCTGTGTCTATCTGGCAATGTCGTGGCATTTCCTTTGAGACTTACAGTGGGGATTTCTGGCAAGTAGTTCAGGTTACAACTGCATACCCTTCTGATAATCCATGCTACTGACACACCCGTTATTCTATCCACTTTCTATGTTTGTTCTGGCACATATCTGGTGTTTGTCCCTATTTGTACTGGTAGTTTGCATGGCTTTGTCCGGTTTCATACTTTACGAGGTTAACAGGTTTGAGCCATCTATAACTAACATGGGGGAAACAGCATTCATTTACTATGCTGTGAGCGGATCACACACGCACAGGCGCACTTGCATTTCCTTATTGTGGGTTACGTGCAGGCGCATGCATATCCTTATTGTGGGTTACATGTGTTTACTAAGTCTTTGTGCTTACATGGGCTTTATTACTTGTGACAGTACCAGTAATTATCTGTAATACGGTTAACGGACGTTTGTGAAACACACGTTCACCTTTACATATTTAACTGTCTGTACAGCACAGACGCATTCATTACACTTTCACATTATATGTGCTGTAGTCGTTGTTCAACCGGGACTGCATTCACGTTGGCCGGATGCTGTAACCACTATACGTTTGGTGTTCTGACTCATTTATATGCATACCCATAGTACATAGCTACATTAAAATATGCCTCACCGCTTCACTTACGTCACAGGCATCCATTCTCATACTGGGAAAAATGCGGTACTACATGTTACACATTCCCTATTCCCTACTGCTCTGGACCCACGCTGCATATTTCATCACTGCAGGGATATTCAGAACCCAAAGGCTTATAGTCCTGACACATACAGGTCTTTAATTGTCAGGGTGTTCATGTGGTGATCTGGGTTTAGGCTTGTCCGCCTGGTGAACGGAACTGCCCTGACTGTGTTCAAATGTCAGACAAAGCACATGGACAGGGTTTGTCCATTTTAAACATTTAATCTGTGTTTACAGACACAGGTGTTTGGGCACCTGTCAGCAGCTTATGATGTTGGCAATACATAATATATGTGGGGGCGGTTACGATACATAATCCATGGTGAGTGGTGTTCCCATTCACATTTGACTATTTCCTGTATTCATTCATACGAGGGTTATTATTTTGCACATGACTTAACTATGAATTAACTACGGGTATGCAGTAGTACAGTCAACATATGTGACGGCTTGTTACAGTATATATGTACGGACCTCTGTAATACTGGGGACTACCCCACATCCTTCACAACATTTCCTGATTATGTACATACTATTATTCCGTGAACTTTCGAAGCTTGTGAGAGCAGTAATTACATCTGTCCCTATTTGTACACCCATCCTTTTAGGCTTTGTCCAGGTTTTGTTGCTGTAATAGGTTGAGAGGTGGTGTCGGTATGTGATTGAGTTGAATATATACTGTCGATAATTCAGTGGGGAGTAGGGTTACCACTTGTTCCTCTTTGCAAGGGGAGGTCCCACTTTGGACAGTTGTGTCCTGCGATGACACCTAAGACATGGCAAATGTCCTGTGATTTTAAGACAATAATATATTTCTTCATTTCTGTACTAGTTGCATGATACAGGTATTTTGTATCTGGTACACATAACTATTATTTGGGATAGCATAAACTATTCAAATGCTATGGCATTAGCTTTTATCTTGGCATACACGTGTAATTCTGTACTTTGCACAGGCCGGGGGTATGTTTTATCCTGCAAATTCTCACATTTCTACAAGGGATGTCCCACCTTGGCCATCTGAACAGGTGGCAACCCTAGTGGGGTGACCTGCATGGTGGACAGCTGTTCCATCCTGCGTAGTATGAATTGCATGTCTGTGTAGAAACTGAACAGTACCGTGACTACACATACATGTTTTGTCCAGATGTGTACAGTAATGGACACCGTGGCGTGTAAACAACTCTGAGGTTTCAACAGGTTACTTATCCCACGCGGGATGTACACACATTTTGCCGTAACATTAACGTGCGGGCATTTGAATTTACGTACCTGTGATGGGATGTTTACAAACGTGGGATACATATTTGCAATCCGGACACTGCCTAGGACGATACTTCCTACTACATATGGGGAATACCCGCTATGTGTAGGTGTATGGATGCGCAAGGCTGGTAGCTGGATTTGGTGGTCATTCGGACATGGGTGCGGGTTATGTGCTATGCAGGGGTTGTTGCGTATTGCATTTGCATGCATGGGTTCTACTTTTGGATATCCTGGTTCTGCATATAGCATCCTATGTGTATGTGACGGTTACGTTCCTGTTCATGTGTGTAGCACATTTTAATATACATAGGTTTGTGTGTGTTTGGTATACAATATGGACTGTCAGGTTTCTTTACGGTTGTTATATAGCCACAACTGCCCTGCTGTGTACTATCACTACCACTGTGAGACTGCTGGTGACCATACCCATGGGGCTAGACGTGTGTATTGGCGGCGCGCTGACATGATGCGCTTCACTTCCACTGGGTATAACTTCTGACAGTGCAGTACATTACGGACACACAATTTTAAATATCATTTGTTCCATGGATGGAAACTCATATTATGTTGCGTGCATTTCTGTTTGGTTCTCCATTTTGTGTGGCCAGGAACTGTCTTGCATGCTTTGCATATGTTTCATTATCCATGGACACTGATAGGTGCGATTACTATTGCAGGCAGGCTATAATATTCAGCAGTTTAGGTTGCTCATCGCCAGCCAACATTGACACGCCTCCGGGCGCAGCTTAGTAATGCCCCATGCACTCGTGCACGTGTCCTATGCACGTGGATGTGGTAGCGGCGCACCTTCATTAATATGCATATGGCGCTACTACACCATTTATATGCCGCACGGCCGGCGCAGGCCTTACACCGGCCTTGTGCTGAGCTTCATGAATCCGGGGGTTTGTGTTAATATCTCTTAGTGTATATGGTGCTGGGCATCTAAACTTGACACCATCTGCTTTCCTATTAGCTGACTACCAGAAGAATATGAGGCACATAATCACAGACACAAAGCAAGATCTGCACCATTCTCCAGGGGAATTATATAGTGATTAAGGCTTAACCTTAAAGTGAAACTTGCATTTCTGTTTGCCACAGTCTTCCCTAAGAATTAAGACTGAATGTTTACAAAGTGGTTGAGCAATATCAGCATCAATTTTAATTGAAAACATAGCTCAAATTGTAAAACATGCAAATGAATGGCTTGACCCTCTACTTCATCCATTAATGTATATAGATGTAGAGAAAAACAATAAAGGATGTTGCAGGTCTCTAGTGCCAGCTCATTGTTTTAACATAGACAAACTTTATTTCTGTTACTTAGCAACATCAGTTTTAAATAGCTACCTGTTCACTCCAGCATCTTCCAGTTATGGTTGTGGCAAGGTGTAGCTCATTACAGTGTGTGGCTCATTGTGACATGAATGCCCATAGGTGGGGCATATCCATTAAGCCTGACTTGGACACGGCTTTGTTGACCAGCAAATATCATCCCTGAGTAAACGAGATGCCACTGAGTAATGCATGAGTTTATGTAGTCTGGCAGCATAGGATACATGTCGGAGGGCATTATCCCTCTATGTGAGGTAAGTTCATGGCCCTTCCAGCTGTCAGATGTGTCTTCTGAGGTACATCCAAAATGGGTTATCATACTCGATGATGGGATTGATGACTGATGAGTAAAGGGGCACAATAACCTAAGTTTGTTTAGATGTGAACCCTTAAGTAATCAGATGGCCTACATAGATGGATGTCCTAACTACTTCGCACATATGACTGTCAAAGGAGAGATCACTATTTAATGTAGTCCCCACATACCCATTACATTGTCTGAATTATACTGTCTGCCACTCATGTGTTAATATGTGTGTGTCTAGTTTCCCAAAATGGAATGATCATGCAGTATGTGGTCTTTAGCTAGAGGCCATCACACTGACACCCTGTGTTGGTCTATGTGAGGCCCCTTGAAGGACATCTCTGACAGCTGGACTGTCAATTATGGCTCCCAGTCTGCAGTAATCACAAACATGGCCTGCTGTAGTCCACCTGTATTAGCCTGTACCTCTGAGAAGTATATGGCAAACAGTAGGGGTCCCAGGACTGAGTCCTGTGGGACACCAGTTGTGACTGGTCCATAGTTGGACCTGGAGGCTGCTAGGCTTTCCATGTGGGTTCTGTGTGTAAGCCTGTTGGCAAACACACCTGTGATGTATGGGTGTATGTACTGGCTGGTGAATGTTGAAATAATAACTGAGTGGGGAATGGTGTCAAAACCCTTGGCGAGGTCCAGGTAGTACGTGTGAACTACCACACCCCACACTTAAAGTCTAGATGGCTGTAAGATGTCAAACTGGTTCAGTAGGCATGATCTACACTCAATCAAGGTGACCTGGGTTGGGTCAAGTGTCTGGAGGTTACCATTGTCTATGTTCAAGAGTGCCATGAGGATGCACTCCATAGCAGTGCAGATCAGGCTATTCAGGCCTATGGGGTAATCGCACCTATCAGTGTCCATGGATAATGAAACGTATGCAAAGCATGCAAGACAGTTCCTGGCCACACAAAATGGAGAACCAAACAGAAATGCACGCAACATAATATGAGTTTCCATCCATGGAACAAATGATATTTAAAATTGTGTGTCCGTAATGTACTGCACTGTCAGAAGTTATACCCAGTGGAAGTGAAGCGCATCATGTCAGCGCGCTGCCAATACACACGTCTAGCCCCATGGGTATGGTCACCAGCAGTCTCACAGTGGTAGTGATAGTACACAGCAGGGCAGTTGTGGCTATATAACAACCGTAAAGAAACCTGACAGTCCATATTGTATACCAAACACACACAAACCTATGTATATTAAAATGTGCTACACACATGAACAGGAACGTAACCGTCACATACACATAGGATGCTATATGCAGAACCAGGATATCCAAAAGTAGAACCCATGCATGCAAATGCAATACGCAACAACCCCTGCATAGCACATAACCCGCACCCATGTCCGAATGACCACCAAATCCAGCTACCAGCCTTGCGCATCCATACACCTACACATAGCGGGTATTCCCCATATGTAGTAGGAAGTATCATCCTAGGCAGTGTCCGGATTGCAAATATGTATCCCACGTTTGTAAACATCCCATCACAGGTACGTAAATTCAAATGCCCGCGCGTTAATGTTACGGCAAAATGTGTGTACATCCCGCGTGGGATAAGTAACCTGTTGAAACCTCAGAGTTGTTTACACGCCACGGTGTCCATTACTGTACACATCTGGACAAAACATGTATGTGTAGTCAGTTGTGTCACCACCTTGGTGAAGTGTAATAGCAGTTGCCATGTGCCAGTGAATGTAGCCTGTGTAGAGGCTGATGCTGAATTGCTATATTAGGCGGGGGGGCCACTTTGTCTTGTAGTGTCTGCAGGATGTAGTCTGGGACACCATCTGCCTCCATTGATGCCCTGTCATGCCATTTGAAAGGGCCATTACCACCTGTATGTCACAGATGTATGGGATACCGTACGTTTTGGGTATTGTTGTGGGCCCAGTAGGGGGTGAAGCTTGCTCCGAATGTATCATCAAGTGTGTTGGTGATATCAGTAGGGTCAGTATATTCAGTGCAATATTGCACCAGCACAGTGCAAATCTGTGTGTTACTGCTTATATCCTTGACAAAGCCAAAGAAGCCTTTGAGGTCATATTCTGAATCCATGCCTATTTACCTGTGGATGTCATCCTTGGATGATTACATGAGTAACATAAGTATCTTGCTAATACTGGTCACGGACATCTGCATGTCTTGGGATTTGCTGTTGTTCTGGACTACTGTACTACTTCTGTTGTATAGCCTGTATAATGCAGGGGTTCAGCAGACTGGTGTCCTTGTGTAGGAGTAGCTAGTCCTAGTTTACCATTCTTGGCACGACCCATGCATCTTTGTAGGTGCTTATAGAGTGCATTTGTAATTCTGTCTGTATCTTGAGCAGTGTCATCCCTGAGCATGGGGGTTGTGAACCCTCTCACCTCTGTCATTAGTACTGTGGATTTAGCTGTAGGAAAGGTATTCACTGTGTGTTTCTTAGGTGGGGAAGATGGTTGGGATTAGAAATTATCAGTGAATAGTTCATGGGCAGATCTAAACAGTGACCGGTTAACCTCTGCTGTAGTGCACCTGTTGCACATGTCAGTGATTACCACTTCTAGTATGTTTTCACCTCTCGTTAGTCCATCTACCAACTGATACAGTCCAAATGAGGTGATAAATCCCAGGAAGTGCTGTGCCTGGAAATGAATACTCGAGTAGGTTATCCAGTTAAGTGTAGGGTAGCCGACATTGATCAATAAATGGGTGTCTGGTAGGACTGTCATGTTTACCACTGTCTCCAGATAGTTGTAGTAGTGCTCCTGGGTCATGGAGGGTTATCTGTAGCAGCTCACAGTTTGCACTGCAGTCGTGGCTGATGTTAGCTGCAAATGGATGATCACAGAGGTATCATGCTGCCCCACTAACTTGGAGGTGTAGGTATCCCCGATAAATACGGATACACCCCCTCCATGTCTGTGCCAGTCCATGTACAGTGGCTGAAATGTGTGTTATGGGTTGTAGTCTGGTAGTGCTGGTATGCTCACAGGAGCCTTATACAGGTCCCAGTCACAGAACAGCTGTAGATGTTGTCCATATTGAGGGGTGCTGTGAGTGCGTGCATGCTGTGAGTACTACCCCTGGTGTTGAGTAGCCTAACCCTCAGTGGTTCCGCTATTGTGTAGTTCATGGAGGTGAGATCCACCTCTAAGACCTGCCTAAAAGCTGCACCATGGGTGCGCCAATAGGCTTGGCCAGCATTCCAAAGCCTTAGGCTGACACATGCAAGTTGGTATTTAATTGTTGCAGGCATGTATCCCATCTGTGCTTGTGTTCAATCTTTCCTGTAGGTAACCTACTGGTAAGCAATACAAAGCCGGAAACCTATACATGTCCACTAGCTTCCAAGATAGGCTTTTGGTGTGATTATGTATCAGTAGTCTGTATGCTATTGCTGCACTTAACTGTTGTCTGACTACATTGTGAATATACACTGTATATTGTGATCAGAAAACTCTGTATAATCACACATGATGTTGGAGATCGCCTGCACTGTAGAGGTTCACAGATAGGTAGTAGGCTATCTGCCCAAGGGCATTTAGAAGCGTAGCTACAGTTTGGTGGCTTTACCTGCACCATTGATGAAGTAACTGAACCTCTGTCAAGCATAGCCAATGAAGTGATTCCAGACAGAGTTGCTGGAAGCTGTTGAAGTCTGGTGTGCTGTAGGGTGATAGGGGCACATACTGATCTCAAAAGGACATAGTAACATGACAAACCAACAACATTCAATTTCCCCAACAGGTCTTGCAGCTGTAGAACTGGAGTGGCCCCCCCACACCCTGGCTGTATGTGTCTGGGACACATGATCCCAGGGGTGTATATACTGTTGGCCAGTCACACATCAAGGTTTCCGCTGAAATGTGTCAGTGAGTGGCTATGCCAAATGTAGTTAGGATGTTAATGTAGTCTCCCAATTCATGTGTCATGTCAGTATTTCGAGAAGCTCAATGGGTGTGGATGGCTCCACCTGTTGTATAGCCAAGCTTACACATAGGATTCATGGACATAGGAAATAGGCAGAAGGAACGTCAATGTCAATAGTGTAATGGCTACAGCATTTGCATAATATATGTGCAGTCCTGGTTCAAATCCCAATAAAGTCAGAGATGACTTACATATTACATAGTATACCTTAACCACAGCTTGCATATATAGGTAGTATTCCACAGAATAATAAACATTTGGAACACACAACCGCTGAAATGTGTGTTAATCACCCTTGGACTACCAGTGCCTGCTCTGAGAGGTAAAATTATCACTGCCAGGATTAGAACAAGCAACCATATACACAAGCTTCAAAATAGCCTACCACTAAGCTACCTGAGATGTACCAATGGCAGCTGTGTATACTGACAGGTTAAAACACAAAAGGTAGAATGTGTGGAAATAGGACAAACCGGCATGTACCCAATGAAAGGTGTATGTTTCTCTCTATATATATATATATATATATATATATATATATATATATATATATATATATATATATATATATATATATATATATATATATATATATATATATATATATATATATATATATATATATATATATATATATATATATATATATATATATATATATATATATATATATATATATATATATATATATATCTATATATATATATATATATATATATATATATATATATATATATATATATATATATATATATATATATAAATAAACATATATATATATATATATATATATAGAGAGAGAGAGAGAGAGAGAGATATGTCAATATATGGGGATATACATATATATGTAGATATATAGATAGTTTAACAACATCTACATAACCATGGAGGTACATATAAATAGGATACCTACCAAATACCAACTGCTTGACATACCGACGTGCATAATCACGAGGCTTAAAGTCTGAAAGACCAGAGTACCGAAACACCAGAAGCGCGAGGGTTAAATCCTAATGTTAAGGGACATTTAGTCAGTGCTTCTGGTGTTGCGGTTCAGATAGGTTACTGTGTGTAAGTGTGTTTCTGAGGGCTGTAGTGTGTGTAAGTGTGTGTTATGAGTGTGGTGTGTGTTCCTGGGGGACTGTAATGTGTGGGTGTGGGTTTGCTTTGTGCATCTGTTTGTGCGATCTAGGAGGTAGAATATTAAAGTAGGGGGGGTGTGGGGGGTGCAGCCACCCAAATGGGGGGTGTAGGGGGGCTTGCCCACCTGCCCATACGTAGTGTAGGATGGTTTGTTTGGTTGTGGTGGGTAGCAGTGTGTCTGTGTCTGCGTGTGTGTATGTTCCATGTTTGTGTTACTTTCACGAGTTAGACTGTCGCTGTCGGTAATGTGGGGTATGGGAGTCTGGACCTGGTACTGTGGGTGTCGGAATTTTGTGAGTTCGGGATTCCATAGGTATCCCGTATACAGCGGTTGAAGTGTTCATATATGAGTGTAACATGGACCATAGCAATCACACATTCCGCCACGACCAAACTTTATGAACAAAGGATATGGAGAGTATATGCCTATACACTATTACAAATATGTGCTATGGACATGAGCCAATGATAGGGTTACCACCTGTCCCACTTTGCGAGGGACAGTCCCACTTTGGGCAGTTGTGTCCTGACCAAAAATATTAAACATGGCAAATGTCCTGAGATTGTGGGACATAATTATGTCCCATATGTAATGTAATAGTTGCATACAATAGTTCTTCCTGTATCTAAAATACCTACATGTTACAAGAAACAGGATAAGCAACTAAACTGATACAGGAATATGCTTATATTTAGGCAAAAAAAGGAAAGTTCTACCCCTTGTACTGACCATGGGTTTGTGTCGGCCTGTAAAATCTGATGTGTGTCCCGAAAATGTCCCACTGTGGCCATTTGAAAAGGTGGCAACCCTAGCCAAAGAGGGTCAGTCACCAGCACAACTCCAATGACAGAAATACACAGTATTCATGTAGCAACACTTTATTACATTCCAATGTATTGCCGAAAGGATTCAAGGACTAACATCACCTGCATTTTATACAGGAACCACATAACAGTGCCTTAATGAATCAGCCTGCAATTACCATAGTATTAGTCCACTAAAGGATAGGTGTTCAAATAGGGAAGGAACCCTCACGCACATATCGATTATGTATAAAAACAGTTCCTACACACCTGCATCTGCTATGTACACCACCAACATCACCCCCACACCCAAACAAATTACAATACAAACTGTAATAACATCACAAATCATTCACTCACTGTACAACATCTGCAGAAGCCTTAACTTACCTTGTCAGAGACACACTAACATGGCCCTATGTGAAATAGTTGCTGTTATACAATGGAACAGCTGCTGATGTTACAGGGTTTGTTTGTACTAATCCCATTTCAGAGGGTTGTGTGTACACCGGGAAGTGTTACCAGTTGCTGATTAACAGCACAGTATGATACACATGTACACTAAACCAAGGATGTCTGGTAAGCACACTGTAAACCACATAACATTTCATGAATAGCCATACAGCCTTGATCTGCCCAAACATCCTTGCCAGACTGAAACATCTGCAGAAGTATCAGGTACAAACAAACCCTGCATAAGTAGCAATGTTCTGAAATATAACAGCTGTACTCACATGTAGAACATCTTCTAGCCATTACACACAATCCACGGGAGTCATGAAGCTAATATATCTCTATCTGTCTCCATATAGCTGTTGAAATACATCACAAACAACACATCCAGGCTGTCTTCCTTGAAAGTAAGGCAAAGGGACAATGCCCAAGTGGAGTACTCAATTATACACCACTGTTGCCATGGTATTGGCTAATGGAGTAGCTGCACAGCTGATGTGCATCTGATTAACTACTTTGGAACACCAATTGATGGTCAGGATAGCACATGTTACTGATCTTTAACTAGAAAAGGATGGCTTATCACACATTCAAACCATCTGTATATACCAGCTGAACATTACAAAGAAGATTGAATCACAAACTGAAAAGGATTGAAATAACAGTCAACAACGCCTCGGGCTACTAATAAGGTATGTAGAACACTCAATATGTCTGTGTATGTAGTACCTGTTCTATAATATTTAAAGTGTACGCAATGCATATAGTGGAAGCAGTTATCTTGTAGTGATGTATTGTTGAGCATAGTAACGCTTGTAGCATTTATTTGTGTACTGCTGTAGGTCACAAGGCAAACACTGCATTCACCACAAGGGATGCTATATAAGGGCTTTGAACCCAACTATTCCTCACCAGCCACTGCCAATGGCAGGGTTGGTCCAACAAGTATGTGCTATAACAGGGGATAGTATATGTAGATATATTGTAACAGTAGGCATATGTATGGGTGTATTACTGAGAATAACATGTCGAAGGTTGGCCTACTGTGCAATTATGATATGCATTGTGGGATATTGTACCAATAACTGTGTAATGTACAGTATTGTAGGCAGATATGTATTACAAGTTACATAGCATTACTGTTTATGTTAAGCAAACATTAGTTATGTCTATTGGCATTTACAATACACAATAACAGGATACATATGACTTGTAGTCACCCGATAGCTTAACAGCATGATAATAAAGTAAAATGGAAGAGCTAGTTAACTATCCATGCACATAAGACATGTAATAAGTTCAAAGGTAGGTAGTAGGTTGTCTGCCCACAGGTATTTATAAGCCTAGCTAGAGTGTGTTGGCTTCCACCACCCCCTTAGGTTAGTTCCCTGTGCCTCTGAATGCCAGAGCCATTAGTTCCCTGTGCATCTGTCCATCAGAGCCACTGTAGTGATCCCCAGGGTACATGTCTGTCTCCCATCCACCCGTCAAGGTTTTTCTTGAAGAGTGCTAGTGAGGGGCCCTGCCTGATGTACATTGGAATCATGTTACAAAGCATGGGGAGTCTCTGGGTCAGGGATCTATCTGTCCAGCACGTCCTAGTCATCGTTGTGGTTAGGTGTATATCCCTAGAGCATGTGACTCTCAGGGACTTCTGTTTAGATGGAGCATATACAGCAATACTGGATTGGACATGGGGCTCTTATGTCAAGCAGAAATCACCTGTGAGTACGCGGTATGCAACCGAGTACAGCTGGAGTTTATTTAGTTGGGCTGCATAGGTCATCTGTTTGAGGTCAGTAATCCTCTTGGTGTGATATTGATGTGGTCTTTCAAGCTGTTGCAGTTGTCTTGTAAGGTGTATCCCAAATGGGGTGCTGTATCCTTCAATGGGTCTAATAAGTCATGAGTAGAGAGGCACAATGGCCTCCTTTGTTCTGGATGCGAACCCATTAGAGATTAGGGTGGCCACATAGAAGGATATTTTAACCACCTTGGCATTATGGTTATCAAAGGAGAGATTGCGATCTACTGGGGTTCCCAGATCCCTTATTACCTTTTCTGTATGTAGGGGACTAGCACCTATGTGGTAGTCCATGGGTAATTAGTTTTATACAAAGGGGATGACTATGCACTTTGTGGCATTCAGCTTGTGGCCATGATATTGACACCAGGTATACGTCTCAGTGCAACCCTTTTGGAGGGGGTCTGTATCAGCTGGGTAAACAATAATGGACCTTAGTTTGCAGTCGTCTGCAAACCTTTTCAGCCAAATCCCTCCTGTGCTTGCCTGTACCTCAGAGAAGTATATACCGAACATGAGGGGTCCTAGGACTGAGCCCTGGGGGACTCTGCTTGTAACTGGTCTACAGTCTGACCTAGAGTATGCAACTCCCACTGTGTGGGTTCTGACCATGAGCCACTTTGCAAACCATCTCATGACGTAAGGGTTAATGTTCAGGTGGAAGGGTATGTCGATAATACCAGAATGGGGAATGGTGTTGAAAGCCTTTGTGAGGTCTAGGTAGGCTGTGTGGACCTCCTTACCCTCATCAAATGCCTTGGTAACTGTCTCAAAGAAGTCCAGCAGGTTTAGGAGGCATGGTCTGTCCTTAACCAAGGCAAACTGGGAGGAGTCAAAGGTTTGGAGGTACCCAATGTCTCTGTGACTCAGATCCATGATGATGTGCTCCATAGCCTTGCAGACCAGGCTAGTCAGGCCTATAGGGCAATAGGTCCCATGGTCCGTTGTGGCGCCACCTTTGTGGAGTGGGATAACTATTGCTGTGCACCATTCAGGGGGCATAAAGCCTGATGCAAGGCTATTACTGAACATGGTGCATAGGTGGGGAGCCAGTACGTTCTGAAGTTTTTATAAAACACAACCTGGGATGTTGTCTGGTCCCATGGATGCTGTGATATTGGCTTTAGAGTGTGCAGCTTTTACCTGCATAGTTGTGATTACAGGGACTCTGCATTCTTCCTGTATAAATATGGGCCCTTTAGGTGGTGAGAGAGGGGAAAGGTAGCACTGATCCTATCTGCCAGGATGTTGGCAATATTAGTTGGTTCTGTAATGTTCGTGCCTTTGTGCTATAACTCAGAGCAGATCTGGGTGTTGACATCGAGATATTTGATATAGCTATAGAATGCTTTGTGGTTGTTGTAATTAGTGGTGGTTTTGTTTCTGTAGCTAGCTTTGGAGGATCTTATAAGGGATCTCAGCTTCTTACTGAGGCTGACCAGGGAGCTCCTCCATGCATGGGATTGTACTCTCTTTTGCAACAGTGTCTTCCTTCTGTTGTACAGTTTGTTTATGGCAGGGGACCACCAGATTGGCTTCCTTAATTAGGAGTATAGCATCTTGGTTCTGTTTGGGATAGTACAATCCATCCACTCGTGTAAGTGCTTATAGAGTGCATTTGTGTAGAATTCATGGAGTTCACCACATCTGTCTTAAGAAGCATGAAGTTGGCTTTGTAGACATATTATAATGCGGTTCCCTTAATGGGGGGTGGGGACAGGATGTGGATGTGAAGGGTGTTTAGCTTATGGTCAGATCAGACCAACGAGGAGTTGACATCAGATGTGGAACACAGGTCACTCATGTTGGTAATACCTAGGTCTAGGATATTGTTGCCCCTGGTGGGTGTGTGGCTAAGTTGATCCAGGGCATTGGTGTTTATGAATTTCAGAACGTGTTGAGCTAATGAGTTGGTACACGAGTAGTTTTCCCAGTTAATGGTGGGGTAGGTGAAGTCGCCCATTAGTAGGGTGTTTGGTTAAACCCTAATAATTTCCAGTACATCAAGAAAAGAGGAGTGGGAATCTTGGGGCATGGTGGGGGATCTGTAGCAAGCTATGATTTGGATTGCAGTTTAGCCCAGAGGTAGTTGCACTTGGATAACCACGGATACATTGTGCTAAGCAACTAGCCTGGAGGGGTGGATATCCTTAATGAATATGGACACACCTCCACCGTGGGTGTTCCAGTCCAGGTTACATGGCTGAAAAGCGTGCTATGAGTTCTAGCCTGGAAGTGCAGGGGTGCTCTCTGCAGCCTTGAACCAGGTCTCAGTCACTGCACAGATATCGATGTTCTCCATTGCAAGGAGTGCCTCAAGTGAGTGCATTTTGATATTTAGACTTCCAGCATTGAGTAGCATTACCTTTAGTTTGTGCTTGCCTGTTTCTGTTATGGTGGTGAATATGTTATGTGAACCTTGCCTAAAGAAGGCACTATTGGGGCAGCAAGAGCCTTAGCCAGTATCCAGAATCCCAGGGGCGACAGGTGCAGGCCATCTGTGGCAAAGCATCGTGGTCTGTCAACCATGTCATCCCAAGCAGACAGATACTGTATCCCCTTAGAATGACACCAGAAGCTTAGCCAATTGTTGAAGTCAATCATTTTGTCCTTGTACTGCAGTATCATTCTGGGCAATGGCAGAATGCTACTCAGGGCTATGGTCATACCTGCCTGGCCTACAAGTTCGGAGAGCTCTTCCATGTCTCTTTTCAGGTAGTCCAGGGAGGTACGTCTCAGGTCATTTACACCAACATGGACAATGACAGAGTCATATTTGTACTTGTTGTGGAGTGACCTGAGTGCATGGGTTATGTGGCAGATCTTGTTACCCGACATGCAGCTGACAGTAACCTTCTCCTTGTTTAGCCTGGTGAGTGGGACATCAGTGTGCCTGACTATAGAGCCACCTATGACTAGTGTGTTGGGTACGTTGATTTGCCTTATTGGCTGTGGTTGAGTGGCACACTGACTCTGTGGGCTATGTGCCATTGGGGTTGTGTTGGGGGATGGAGGCTGCTTGTGTTTCCACTTTGGAGGTCTCTGTTGCTTAGATAGATTATTGAGAGCCTCTGCAAATGTTTTTGTGTTACTATGCGTGGATTATGGTGGTGTAGATTCAGTGAGACTATGTGATGAGTGTGGTGTGGTGTGAATGTTTACCTTCTCCACATGACTGTCAGGGTCAGTCTTGGTTGGAGAGAGCTTTACCTCTAGTTTGGCTAAATAAGTGCATCTCTCACAGGTTGTAGTGTTGGGTGGTAGGTGGAGAGGGTTGTCTGTGTACATGAGGCAATGTCTACATTGCCTCAAGATGTCCAGATTCATCAGATAGACAGGAGAGAACATTGGCAGCTGACCCTTGGACATGCCTGAATATAAAACTAATTTCCCCTAGATTAGTGAGGAAAGTGAGTACAAGAGCTATTTTACTCTAAGCAAGTGAGAAAAGTACATACAAAACCTGTTTACCTCTAGGTAATGAGGAAGATTGAGTGCTATAGTAATTAGTAGCTTACGTAGTGCTTACAAGTTCTGAACAAGTGCTGAGCATGAATAAGCAATCCAGATAGGGTCTTGGATAACATAAACACACTACCCCCCCAGCAGGTACACAATCATATATCAATGTACACTACAGAGCCCCTGTACCCACAACTATGCAGGTACAAGCTGCACTCAGGCTGCATGGGACCTGTCCACATCCCAGGTTGTATCATACACATATGGCAAAACAAGTTGCTCTCCACATACACATCATGTAAAACATAGCTTCATGTCAGGTTGTGTACACGCTGAATGGTGCACACCAACAGGTATCACAACCCACAAAGGGGGAGACACCACTGATAATGGGAAGTACTGCACTACTACCCTGCTGAGTCTGGTCTGAAAGGCCATGAACCTTGATCAACTTATTTGATGTCAGCAGTGCAGATGTAGATGACAGTAAGGTTGATTTCACACAGCATATGATAACCTTGAGGTCATAGAACATCATCACCCATACTGTGTTCCACCTACACTCAGTATACTAGATGTACATTCCTATGTCACAGGAGTGTTTTGCAATGGGACTGCTGGCAGAACCAACACTACATAAGGTGTCTGAATAATACTTGCACATCACACCAGTGCCAGCTACAGTAAGACCGGGTTAATTAATTGTACTCCCCCTCATTGTAGTCCATACCACACAGACTAACAGAAGGCATCTGCCTATTGAAGTATGCGAATGACTATGACCTAGGAGCAATAGCTGACTCAGAGTGTTGTGGACAACATACAGAAGGGGTTTTGTGGGTGAGGTGTGTGACATATGGCCACAATCTGACAGCTACATATTGCATTGTCACACCTATGTTAATAACCCTGTACCCATGAACTACCACCTAGGCAGCGGTCAATATAATGGACACTGTGTGTAAGGGATACAGATGGGCAGTTGTCTTCCTGTGATAGTTACATCACCACACCTGTCAGGTAGTCGTATGTGGCAACCCTAATCATGACAGGGTGCCATCCATGAATATAGAGATCATTGTCCGGCCATACTCAACACTCAAGTGACCCATATCAGATCACATATTTCCTTTAAGGGGTATTGGCTATGTTCAGATGGCTTACACCAGCCTTCCCATTCCCCATCTCCACTATGTAGCATGATGCCTACCCTGAATAAATCCATGTCCAACCCAGTGATGTTGGACATGCTACACGTACACATCCTGATATCAAACACATACGTCATGGACATCCGCCTTCCTAGTACTAGGATCACCACATGCTGGACAGATCCTTGTCCCATACACTTTACATAGTCCTGCCATACTATGCATTCCTGTCCAGCAAAGGTGCACATCGCCCCCTCTCAGACATGGTGTGATGACTGCATGGTAAATGTATCATTAACCCAGTGGATCAGTTATGTGGTACTGCTCCACCTGACCACAGAGACTTGCCTGTCAGCTACAGCTAGGTAACCTTTCATCCTAGATTCATACATGGCCCTGGGCATATAGTCTACTAGTTGACTTTGACTGTACATGCTATAGTTGATATCCATCCCTGCAAATACCATCTGGCTAGCCAGTGTCCCATGTGTATCACATGTGCAACACAGGTGATACATGGCAGGATGTTGAATTGCTGTACAGTGCCATGTAGATGTATATGGCAAAACACATACATGTAAAACCTTCCATGAGCAAGTCTGCAGGGTCACAGGTCATGTCCATTAAGGCAGTGTAAGTCTTTATATGTGACATATACACAGCATCAAGGTCGACTGCATTAATGTGGACACATCCAGCCATGTGCTGATAGGTAGGAACACCAGTACAGGCAAACAGACATGCCGACATCAAGACAGCATCCACTTGGAGTATGAGCAATGTAATCAGGTGACACACACACACATATATGGTGATAATATCCACTCACCATTGAGTGTCACGTGTGTGACACAAACATGTCAGTGGTGTCAGTGTCATGTAGATTTGCAAAGACAACTATTTAATCATAATAAATGCGATACACATGTATGTTCAGCTGTAGTTCTGTATGTCTCTGTGGGTTACTGTGACCTGTCTCCATCATTATGTCTTCCAAGTATGCTATGTGCAAGGCTACTCACTTATACCCGCTTGGAGGATGAGGCCCTCATCTCATACCTACATGACAATCATGATATCCTGTTCAGCCATGTGCCACAGGATGCACAGCAGCGGGATGCCTGGTGGATGGAACTTCGCAGGAGGGTTAATGATGTGGGTGGCCACAACCGCACATACCAGCAGGTGCGCAAACACTGTACAGACCTCATTAGATGGGTGAAACAGCGTGCAAATGCAATTGCCAGGGAACAAGATGCAACAGGTGGTGGGCCACCAACCCAGCCCCCATTCACACGTACCAAGGAGCTACTGGCTAACCTGGGGACACCTGCAGAACAACATCCACAAGCCTTAACTGATATTGTGGAGGTGGGTCTCTCTCAACCACCAAGCCTGGAGTTGCCTGGTAAGTCACTACTGCACCTATAACAACTATATTCCATATAGCTGCATGTGGCACTGTACAATATGTAATGTAACATCATATGCAAGGCATGTATACACACATGGCACATACTATAGTATGCTACTCTGTGTATGCACACACATGTGCATACACCATAGTATAGTCTGTTGTACTGGTGTATGTGTTAACATGCACATTGCACCCTGTAGCTATCATACAGGCATGGATCATGCTCATACTGCTGTATTACTCCTATTTGGGTACCTCTGGCATTCCGCTGCAACAGCAGCCCATTGCAGGTGAGACTGCTATTATTTATCAGGCATCTTAATGCACAGATCTATCTGCCATGTGGCCAATTACCACATGTACACATAATGTATGGTCCTGTCACAATATACAGGTCAGAACTGCAATGCATCACAATGGCTACCCATGTGCAACGCTTGCAGACTATGTGAAACACCGACATGTAACCTCACAAACTGTCATTGCCAGATGTATTGACAGCTGTGCATACAATGGTGGAGGTGCTGTTCACTGTAGGTACATGTACTACGGATCAGAACTACACATGTGGGGAATGCAAACAGTACTACACAGTGAGCTGGAGTATGGCCAGCCCACAGGATTCACTGGTGTAGATCATAGCCCTGCTATGAATGTCACACAATGTGATGTGCTATCTTGACATGTCCATGACATCTAGTGGCCTGGCTGCAACACTGCCTAACTATCCTGAAAATCATATCCCACATACCAAACATACCACCCTTTGTCTGCATAACCCTGTCGTCAGTGGAGCATATGACATCTATGGGTGCATATCATATGGGACAACACAGACATGTGAAATAGACACCCATCACAATAATTAGGCCAACACATGTACACACATGGCCACGGAGGATGGTCAGAGACATGAAGCAACACACACAGTAGACGTGATGTGCTTGTGTGTACACCCTGTTGTAGATTGGCTACACATGGTCCAACTATGGCCTTTGTGTAATGGTTATATTGCAGATGTGGAACACTAGACATCCTACAGGCCTGTGCACATCTTGTGTAGGCGTGACATCAATCCACCACATAAGATGTGTTGAACACCTTGAGTGTGTCACGACATGACAGCAGTTACCTGTACAGTATCCACATCAGCCCACAGATACAGTACAGTTCCCTTGCAGGTGTCAGACATCAATGTTATCCTTGCTCCTCGTGTGTGTGTGTGTGTGTGTGTGTGTGTGTGTGTGTGTGTGTGTGTGTGTGTGTTTGTGTGTGGGGTACACAGATGTCATGTGGGACATGGTGTACCGAAGAGTTTGCCATGTCTGGCCATAGTTGCCAGGCAGCAGCAATATGGTTGCAGATGTGCAGGGGCGTCATCTGTCTACACTTCAGTGACCTGTGTCACACATTCCACATCATGGTTTAGTGTGTATACACCTCAGTGACGTGGGTCACATTCCACAGTATATATGTATTGTATCTGAACACAGTCATGGCTATGAACTGTGTCTGTAACTCACACTGTATAGCAATAGAGATGCCTCATGATTCCCTGCAATGGCCATGCACATCAGCTAAATGTGTAGTATATCTGTAGGGTGGACAGACAACACTGCATTGGGACACCATTACCCCACTGTATATTTGACAGAACACCATTGTGTTAAAAATGTATGCATGTCATTGCACACAGCAAATCACATGTCATACTACATGTGATTGTCAAGGTAATATGCCACACATCAGGCAGGTGTACTGTTAACCTGTACTGGTCTACATGGTGTAAAACAGGGATGTATGCTAACTACTACTACTATGATTGTGTAATCTGCATGCTTTCTGCTATGACACATGCATGCTCTTGTGTGCAACCCAGGGATGTATGATAACTACCACTATTACTGTGTGTGTGTGTTTGTGTGTGTGTGTGTGTCTGTGTGTGTGTGTGTGTGTGTCTGTTTATTGTATAGATTGTAATGCACAGTTCTTGTCTGCCTCTCACAGGTGATGTAGGTGCGTTGCCCTCCTGCGGTCCATCTGATGTTAGTGTCCCCACAGACTCTAGCAGTGATGATGAACGTACGACTGAGGCACAGGCAGGGTTGTCAGGGGCTGATTCTGTGCAATTAGTTGCATTCCACCTATATCCCCCTCATCCCCGCACACAGATCTCATGCCTACACATACCCCATCACCAGTGGCCATAGAGTAAGGACAGTTGGAGTGTGGTAGCTTGGAACAAGAAATTGTGGGGGCTATGGAAGGTGTGCCTGCACAACATGGTGTCAGCCAACTGACTGGTGATGCCCCACACAGGCATGTGGGCAGTGCTGCTCATAGGAGGACCTCTGGCCAACATGCCCCTGCAAGACAGAGCACAGCAGCTGGTGTCACCAGATGCATGTTTCAGGCTGTAATGAAGGCACAGGCACATGCTGAATGGCACAACAGAGAAGATCAGAGGCTTCAGAGGGCTGCTGTCCGTTCTTTAAACAACAACATCCAGGCAATGATAAATGCTCAACAGCAGATTGCTGAAGCTTTGGATAGACGATTGGGTGACATGGTTGGAGTCCTTGACCGTGGCATGACAATCCGTGAGCGTGAGCTGTCTGTATTGGAACATCTGGTAGGGGTGAGGCATTGGGCATGTGGACATAGGCCTGCTACATCACCTGTATCAGGTCTACGTGAACGAACTACCTCACATGCCCACTCCCATAGTGGTGGTAGCAGCAGCAGCAGTGCAGCTGGTGCTGTGCTGCCCACACCATGACACAGCAGGCCACGTGCATGTGGCCCTGGATGGTCCCAACAGGGACATGGTTCCAGTGGACAAGTGTCATCAGACAGTACCCAATCTGCACCTCTGCCTGGTAGTACCCGTGCAACCCCTGGCAGTCACAGGTCACATGGCTGTGGCCAGACACCATGAACTGTAAAACCTGGCCTGTACAGTCTGCAGCTGTCAATAATACCCCTGTGTAGGCCAGACACATGCCAGAACTGTGTGCATACATACACGCACACACTGGAAACATATGTAGGGCACCGCAACACACACATGCATAACATCCACACACGCACAATTAGATCAGAGGCCTTAATCCACACACATGATGTCATCCAATGGTGCAGCCTAGGCCTCTGGCAAACATTATCACCCTGTGCATATGATGATGCCTGTGCCACATCCCCGACATCCACACAATTGGTGCAGGGACATGCTCATATGGTCTGATGCACAGGGTGAACTGACTAGGAAGATAAGTGTAGTTTACAATTGTTGAGTACTGTTGACAGGCAGCAGACATACCATGTACTACAGGTGTACAATGCATTTCGTACTGTTAACAGTATGTGTCTTGTGTAACAACAGTAACTACATGTTGGTCATGATGTACTGCTTTCCTCATTCAGGTCTAATTGCACGTGCTGGTGGAAGTCAGTGTTTGCAGTCAGTGTCCCATATGTCAATGTGAACTACTCACAGGTATGTATGAATATACCAGCATGCACCTTGTACCTGCCACATGACAGTGAGAATGTCCCACGTTCCAAACACGTCTACTGATCCAGGAGCATGATAGCTGTGTATTAAGCTATTGTGGCTACAGATGTGACATCCATACTGGGTGACATCACAGGTACAGTTACATGGAGTGGTGAGGTAAGAAAGCAGTCTAGCTGATTACAAGGGTAGAGGCCAGTGGGAAGTGTGATGCCTCATTGGGAAGCAGTAATACACATTCCCATGACAGGATGTCAACACACAACTGCACCCACACACTCAGGTATTGACACACATGTATTCAGTGATACAGTCACGCTCGCACACTCACGGATACACAGACACAGTAACACACACTCACACACAGTTGCTACTGTTGAGGTGAGGACCCCTGTCTATGTGCAAATCATCATTACAGTACTGTGCACCTACATGACGCGCCACAGAGAATACACATGTACAGGTAGTCAGTATGGCCTAAGATCGGGGACATCAACATGGATAGTAGATTGCATCGCCTGGATGGGGGAAGGGGTCTTATTGGTTCAGTATGGTAATATACATCCTCACTCCAGGGACCAGACAGCCATACACACACACACACACACACACACACACACACACACACACACACACACACACACACACACACACACACACACACTGTGTCATTCACTATTGAATACACCTATGTCCCGCACATACAGATACCTCACATGTGTGAGTTATACGCCCCTGCCTATGTCCTGCTTTCTACACTGCAGTCTGTACAGATGTCTACACTTGTGTACAGGAGAGTGAGTAACAACTGAGATGTATTCCCCACCATACGTGACATATATGGACACACACGCAACCACACATGCCAGTACTGTGAATCAAACACCTGCCTAGCTCATGATATGTATGACAGACTTACAGCAGTATTGCACGCATTACAAAGTGTACTGACACTTCCTTTGGCAACAGTGCTGATATATGCACATGGGAGGTCTTAACTGTTACAGGTGTCAAGTGATTTACCTTCGGTGTCACCCTAACCGCTATCTATGTTGTGTGTTATGCCCTTCGATTAGCAAAACCATTGCTTACCGGTTACACAGGGTATTGTAGGACCTCTTTTGACACACCTGTGAGCTGTCCTCAGCAAACATCCATCTGCAAAGATGGTCCACCACTTAGTTATTTCCACACATCTGTCCATACCTGAGGTACATCTTTCCATACATTCAGCATATCACCATATACAGTTGACAATGTTGAGGCTGCATTGCAAATGCATGATGTACTAAGATACACGTCACCTGCATACATCAGCAACTGCACACGCATGGTATCTGAATGCACACCACTACATGTACATGTATGTAGGTCCTACAATCCTGTCATTTGGGCATGTTTTTAGGCATTGCAATTGGAGGGCATGTGTAATGACATACATGACACATGGACTGTTGTATGATATGATAGGTGTAATGGGTGACTGGTACAGAGGGAATGTTACCTCTGTCAACATTGATATCACACCTTATGTACTGTTAGCATTCAGCAGCCATGGACCTACATTCCATGTGCATGTGTGTAATGGCTGTAGCCACCTGTCTGCACAAAGGACAGCAACAGCTATGCTATTTACATGTATGTTGTGTGTGTGTGGCATGTACATATCCAGGGCAGGTACATGTATGTCATATCCAAACATGAGGGTGTTTACTGGTGCACAGCAACAGTCATCTGCTAATGCTGTAAATAACTGAGGGCCCCTGGTATGTGCACAGCTGACCTGGTTACAGACAGTGGTATTATTGCATTGCATAACACATGATGGAACTGTCAGTACATGGGTACTCTCTACAGTTGATGTAGAGCTTGGTACAGTCCACTGGTCAAGGGTCACATGGTGGTGTACTCTTATGTGTCCTACAACATGTATGGATGTGTGTTGGTGGTCCAAGGGCATGGTGGTGTTTGAGGTTAACATCCTAGAATGCAGCATTTGACACTGTGTCCTGCACCTGACTCACCTGTGATGCCTTTTGTGGGAGTACCGGTCAGTACATGTGAGTAACCTCTATGTATGTGGGGACACCATCACCTGGAGTGGTCCGTACCTGTGTTATGGCCCACATGTCTGGTTCTGAGGTATATGGTGGTAATGCTATTGTGTACTACAGTGCCTTCAGCCAGGTGTTCCTCACTGCACAGATGTCAGTACTCCCCATTGTTGGATCTACAGTGAGCAGCTGTGATTATGGACGCTACACATCTTGCACTGGTTAGCATAAGCATACAATGCAGTTGTCCTGTAGGTGTCAGGGTGTTATCCTGTGTTTAGGACATTTGCCGTGGAATGGCACTATATGGGCGAATGCGACTTGGGTATTATCCCCACTCCCTTGAATCATGGATGCATGTGATATGTGTCAAAGGCCTGTCTACTCTCAGTCATGTCATCCCAGAATGACAGACACTGGACAACCTCTTAATTACAGCAGGACATTGACTCATTGTGTTGGTGAAGCAGTTGCCACTCCTAGCAAGGCTCATTGTGTTGGTCAAGCAGTTGCCACTCCTAGCAAGACATCACTGTGAGTGGTGGTATTGTGCTTGGTATAGGATGGTACATCTAAGGTGAAGGACAGCAGCAGATGTTGTGTATAAGACCTTTGTCAGATATATGTAGAGTAGCGTTCCTGCTAACAATGACAACTACTAACACCAGAGTCCATTACCATGTGTTCTTTATGTCTAACTGTAATGGCATGGCCACTGTGGCCTTCCGTGCTTAGAATCAGAGTGCATCCCAGACAGCCCTGTGCTACTAAGTGTTTGAGCATTCCCAGTATAAACTTGTGTAGATGGACACATAGTGCATTCCAAACAGCCCTGTGCTACTAAGTGTGTGAGCATGCCCAGTGACACCTTGTGTCAGTTGTGTGCCTCTATGTGTATGGACATGGCCATTGTAACCATGTATAGTGATAGTAGTCATCCATTCCACAGATAGGCATACTCCAGGTAAGGATGGATTCCTACTTTAAACCCACAGGTTCACAGGTATGTACATCTTAACTGCCAGCATCCCTGTTGATGTCCGCATTCCTAGAAGATTATGATGATAGCCTTAAAATGTGTAGTTTGTGTGGTGTGACTTGTAAGTAATAGTTATACACTATTGTAATAGTGATCTGTAGATAGCCAGGTGTTCCATTCCCACCACTGGCGTGTGTGTTTGTTTCCGTCTACATGAGGACTGAATAATGCTTTTAGACTGCTCACACTCCATACAATTCCTATACCCACTTTTGGCAAGGCTGATGATGTCACCCACCTAAAAATACACCTCTGGGAGTGCTATGTTCCAGTAATCTCAATAGCGTGTTTTGTAACTGTGTAATGTTGTAGTGTAATAAAGTAGTTAGGTCAGTGTTCTAATTCCAGACTTGTCAAGTGTGTGCGTTTGGCCCCATCTGCCTGAGGACTGAATAATGCTTTTAGACTGCTCATGCTCCATACAATTCCTATACCCACCTTTGACAAGGCTGATGATGTCATCCACTTACAAATACACCTCTGGGAGTGCTGTGTCCCAGTAATCTCAATAGCGCATTCTGTAACTGCATAATGCTGTAGTGTAATAAAGTAGTTAGGTTGGTGTTCTAATCCCAGAGTTGCCATGTGTGTTTGTCCCCGTCCTGCCTGAGGGCTGAATAATGCTTTTAGACTGCTCACACTCTATGCAATTCCTATACCCGCCTTTGGCAAGGCTGATGTTGTCACCCACCTACAAATACACCTATGGGAGTACTGTGTCCCAATAATTTTGGTAGTGCGTTCTGTAACTGCGTAATGCTGTAGTGTAATAAAGTAATTAGGTTGGTGTTCTAATCCCAGACTTGCCAAGTGTGTGTGTGTTTGTCCCCTGAGGACTGAATAATGCTTTTAGACTGCTCACACTCCATACAATTCCTACACCCACCTTTGGCAAGGCTGATGATGTCATCCACCTACAAATACATCTCTGGGAGTGCTGTCTTCCAGTAATCTCGGTAGCGCATTCTGTAACTGTGTAATGCTGTAGTGTAATAAAATAGTTAGGTTAGTATTTTAATCCCAGACTTGCCAAGTGTGTGTGTGTTTGTCCCCATCTGCCTGAGGACAGAATAATGCTTTTAGACTGCTCACACTCCATACAATTCCTATACCCACGTTTGGCAAGGCTGATGATGTCACCCACCTACAAATACACCTCTGGGAGTACTGTAACCCAGTAATCTTGGTAGCGCATTCTGTAACTGCATAATGCTGTAGTGTAATAAAGTAGTTAGGTCGGTGTTATAATCCTAGACATGCCAGGTGTGTGTGTGTGTGTGTGTGTGTGTGTGTGTGTGTGTGTGTGTGTGTGTGTGTGTGTGCGTGTCCATCTGCCTGAGGACTGAATAATGCTTTTAGACTGCTAACACTCCATACAATTCCTGTACCCACCTTTGGCAAGGCTGATGATGTCCCCCACCTAGAAATACACCTCTGGGAGTACTGTAACCCAGTAATCTCAGTAATGCATTCTGTAACTGCATAATGCTGTAGTGTAATAAAGTAGTTAGGTCGGTGTTCTAATCCCAGACATGCCAGTTTTGTGTGTGTGTGTGTGTGTGTGTGTGTGTGTGTGTGTGTGTGTCTGTCTGTCTGTCTGCGTGAGACAAGTACAGTGCTTTGTAGAGTATGCACTCTCTGTACACATGACCACCTTTGTCAATCCTGCTGTTGACAGCCACCTAGGTCTACACCTGTAGGTGTGCTGCCAGTATTCACCATAGGGTGTGCCCTAAAAGTGTATTTCTGCAGTGTGATACAGTAGGTAGGGGTTTGTATACAGGACATGACAAGTGTGTGTTTGCCTGTCAAAGCCTGTGTAGAGGTGTCTGTGAGTGTCTTACCATTGGACATGTTGGGGAGCGGATTTTGTAGTTTTCCTATATGGTGTCCGTCTTATGTCACATTGGCCACCTCACGAGGAGTACAGCTGACAGTCAGCCACGGGACTGTATTGGCAAGCCATACCCCTACATCTGGCAAAAGGCCTGGTGTACAACGTATGTAACCCTACTAGTACCCAGTGTATGTTCTGCACCCATGTGCCATGCACAAACACAGTTGCCTAGGATATCCCGCTATGTTGCTAGTACCATGCACATTGATGACAGATAGTAGGCATGGTGTGAATGCAATGACCTGCAGAGGACATGGCACTCTGTACAGCGGTGCAATAGGCACATATTTGCGAACATTGTGCCTTCACTATGTTCCCCACTGGATGCCTGCAACATATGTGGTGCCATCAAATGTGATCCATAGAGGCCATACAATGCTGTACACATGTGGCCTCTACGGACCAATGCCACTGACATCAGGGAATACCTGTATCATACTATCAATGCAGGTGCAGGGTCAACCTGCTCACTATAAGCAGGTTTCACCACACCAGGACAGTATTGGCATATCGGGGGATAATAGTCTGTGTACACAACATGTGCCTGCCAAACCCGGTACACCTGTACATGTCACTGTACATTATTGTGGGATATGCACATCCCAGGCAATGTCCATGTTAAGGACCATCAAACACAGACATGGCATGCATTGCAAAGCTATGGCCATACACATTGGTAACCAGGATGTCAGGGCAGATCATGCAGTAGCCATCTGTGTGGGACATGGCAGACACTAGACCCCTGCACTGCACACCATTATTGGTTGATGCAATGCCAAGGAGTACCCCTTACCCAGCCTTGTACAGCCATCTTGCAGAGCCAACCACTACCCACCCATGCAGCAATGCATACATGCATTTCAGTACTGACACCTTGTGTCTGCATGTGGGTTATGATGCTCCCAACCACAGCCACTCCCAGTATAACCCTCAGATGTCAATCACTTTCACATGCCCTAGCCCATAGAACCTCCAGATATCCCCTGTGGTGCATGTAGTCCTGTGCATTACTGCAGTGTGGCAAACTAAGTAGTTAGGTTGTGTATTTGTGACCCTGGCAAAGAGTGTCAATGCATGTCCATTAGATAGTGTGGTTGTGGTGACAATGGCATCCGTTCACATGGACAGCCATGTGTGCCACACCTAATGTATGTCTACTATATCTCTGTTACAGACGTCACTCACCTACACACATATATGTTCTTACAGCACAGCAACATGTCGTCTTTGTGGCACATGTAGTAACGTCATGCACATGTAATAGTAATGACTAGCCAGTCAGGGGTTTGACCCCTGCACTGTTATGCGTGTAGCAGATGATGCTTAGGGTTAAGTCTCCAAGCCCTTCCCTGGTTTACTTTGCCTCTCCCACCCACACACTCTCTGGTGGATGTGACGGTGTACACCTGCTCAGCAGCAGCATGGTTATTGTATGTGATGGACATGATCAGGTAATGGCCTCTGCACCTATTTCAGTCCTCCTCTAGCTGATTGCATGTGGAACAGCTGTGATGGTGTTCCTGTAGCCATTCACATGATAAACACAGTACACTATCTAGAGAAAACATGTTGGTATTTGGCCATGACAGTCGCTGTGAGTGGTACCTTGATGTGGTGTTCTGACACGGCATCACAGACAATATCTGGATGTACCTCAAACATTATACATGGTGGAAAATAGCCTAAAGACAGGAGGGTGATGTGCCACACATGACTACAGCATGTAAGTGTAGCTATGCTGCATTGAGACTACTGCCTGTTTAACATGTGTGTGGTAATGGCTATTCTGCATGTTTTAATAAAGACATGACAGTACTCTGTTCGTGAAGGACCCCCATCTGTAGTTCCATCTGTGAACTGGTCAGCGTGTGCAACCATTTGTTTCCTATGTTACACACTGAACACACATCTGTGCACAGCAGAAGCATAGTGTGAGGATTGCAGACAGTACATGATGACAGGGATGTGTTACTGCCATCGCATCCCTGACTGAACATGTGTCACATGAAACAGTGGTATGACAGACACTGTCTGGGGTTCCAAGTGACAAGCCAATAATAAGCAACTGTTCATAGCTGCGGTCATACTTCTACTACACATTGTACAGATGACATGCAGTATATATGCATGTGTTGCGCTCCCTCTGCAAATGTATGCCATCTGTTGTGATGGGTTGATGGTGATATCTGTGCATACTGTTGTAGGTAATCCTGTATGCTGGTGTCTATCACTAAGCCATATGTGGGTTTATACTGCAATACCATAGGCTGAATGCATTGATAGGTCCCAACAGAACTTCCTGTCCCACTTCAGCTGACCATGGCACCGGGCACATCTGGATCCCAGCCTTAGACATCAACCTCTATTGTCTCTGCACCACCTTCTGGTGGTACCACCACTGAGGATGGAGCATGCCCCCCCCGGGAGTAGGACTAGACAGGTACATGTCTGCTGTCATGCGGACCTGGACGTGTTGCATTGGGGGCTCACTAAGGGGTTCTGAAGCCAGATATGCAAGCTCAAGGGTGGAGTGTCACATTTACAGGGTGATGCTGCCCCTCCTGGACAGCCCCCAGCACTGCCTCCTTTGCAGCTGTTTAGGTGCATTGGTGGTTATCCATGGCTGGGGACCTCCATCCCACTGTTCCCATGGGCTTGTGAATGCCGAACACCCATCCCCATCCGGGATGTATCCCCCCACATTTGTCATATACCAACCCTGTATGCTGTCTTGTCTATGAACCTACCCTACCTATCCTCCACGGTCATACCTACACTCCTTCCCCTACATCCGACTCTCACCTACAGAAACATAAGGCCAATTGGCTCCTAGGACAACATCTGCCCTATACATAGCTGTCCATTTCACACACGTGCCCACTGGACACATGTAACCATTGTAATATGCATCACAACATACTCCTGTTATCCACACCCCTGTCCCTCAGGCGCACGATCCTGGTATGCACATCATCACTCTTAAATGGTCCAGGTACACCTGATGAGGATGACCCCATTGTACACATAACACTACCGGTCCCTCTATGGTTAACCCATTTACTTTTATCATGATGATGTTGCACACAGCACCTTGCAAGAGTACTGTTCACACATAATGATTGGACAGGTGTTGTTGTGTTAATGTACATTACATGCACAGAGTGATGTATACGGCCAATGTGTAACTATTTGCGTGTATGAATGACACATGTCTGTCTGAGGGTGTCTTGAGATCACATAGAGCAACACCACTACATAGTACAGGCGTCACTGGTGTTTCCCATTTCATTTGTTTGTAATGCTTTGTTGCCACATGGTATGTTCCTGATATATCTCTATATATGTATGTCCCTATATGCTGGACATAAACACTCACATATACATATACATGATGGGATACATTCCTATACTGTTGAATGACTGCGCTGTATGATATGCTTGTGGTACTGTCCATTGTCTGTATATCTGCCATGGCGTATTGGTAATTCACATTAGCTTTGTGTGCAGGGTCCTGGTTCCGAGCCTTGCAGAGGACATTTATTTGGTTGCAGGGCAGAACAAGGCCATTGGATACGGAGGGAGTAAGGCACATTAAATCAGTTGGGAGCGGGTGTGCGTGGGTTTGCATGGTGTTAAGCACTGCTGACCTCTGGTTACAGCTTCTTACACTCGGTTAGCCTCTACATTGCTTTACCAGTGCAATACTCACATACTGGTAGCCAAACAGGCTTACACCTGCTCGCTCCCACACTTGCAAATGCACCAACATTGGTGCTTGCATCTGACACTCAAACCCCTGGGTGGGAGCGAGGACCACAATATTACCTTGTGATGCCTATTACATCGGACTACATGACTACAGTATAGGGAATGGCTGCCCATTATGCGAGGGCATGGCGTTCGACTGTATGGAATCGGCGGCCTGTCCAATGAATTAATCATATTATTTGTATGTTCCTCATACAATCTGCTCCCATCTGGCTGATACATGGGAACCGAGACTCTTCAATACAGACAAGTAATTGGGTTTTGGGAGCCACATCCGTCGGCCGAGT
>NC_056732.1:413380180-413497680 GCF_019279795.1 Protopterus annectens
GTGATACGTCACCCCAGTTCACATTTCATTGGTATTATATTGTTATACAGCATAAAATTAGCAAAATATGCTCATATACAGATTACGTGTCATAAATGGTATGTGCTGCAGTCGAACCAGCAATGTCTGCTCGATAGTTGGATGCTCTAACCACTACACTTGTTCTACTTCATTTATATGTATACCCATAGTTCATAGTTACCCAAACACACGCCTCAACACTTCACTAACACAGCAGGCATCCATTTTCCTGTTGGGAAAACCACACTACTACACATGCGCCATTCCCTACTGCTTTAGACATGTCCCATATGTTGGCTCACTCCAAGTATATTCAGACATCTCAAGCTTATAGTCCAGGGACATACTTTCATCTTATGGTCAGGATGTTCAATTAGTCTTCTCATTTTTGGTTCATTTAACTGTTGATTGGGTCTGCTTTGTATTTGTTTTAAAGGCAGACTTAGTACAGGGACATAGTTAGTTCCACTTTTTGCATCCAGTCTGTGGTTGGGGATGCAGAGGTGTGCTCACCTTTGGCCATCCTGATATAACAGCACTAAATGTTTTGGGGGGGGTTCAGATGCTGTTTCCTTTCACATTCATTATGACTGCTATATTGTGATCATGTTCGTTCTTTATACATATATATAAAAATATATCGGTCTGTACATACATATGCGTAAACACCTACATACTTATTTACATTTCCTATACTGTTGAATCACTGCCACTTACTGTCACGCATACACGCTTGCATACTCGCTTACGTCTAGGGTTGCCATCTTTTCAAATGGCCAAAGTGGGGCATCTTCGGGACACACATCAGATTTTACAGGCCGACACATATCCACGGTCAGTACAAAGGATAGAACTTTACTTTTTTGCCTAAATGAAAGCTTATTCTTGTAGCAGTTTAGTTGCTTATTCTGTTTCTTGTAACATTTAGGTATTTTACATACAGAATTAACTATTTTATGCAACTGTTACATGAAATATGGGATATAATTATTTCCTACCATCTCAGGGCATCTGCCATTTTAATATTTTTGGTCAGGACACAACTGCCCAAAAAGGGACTGTTCCTCGCAAAGTGGGACAGGTGGTAACCCTACTTACGTCTGCTTTAAAGCCCCTTAATCACCCTATATCTGACTGCCACTATTGTAGCCATCATATAAAATTAGCCCTTGCATGGCTTGGACCTGGGAACAGGAACACCATAGTCACTGGTTTTACCACTAAACCATCTGTGATACATTCTCTATGTATGGTAATTAGGATATATGACTTTACTACAGCCATTCCACAGTACTGGCAACAAATGTGACAGTCAGGTGGTGTACATATGTATAGTACATGTTACTATTCATATGTTTCTGAGACTCATATGTATACATTTGCAAGTATACATATTTATGAAATGGACACATACTTGACAACTACTTATATGCATGTATGTGTGATGTGTAGCTATGCGAATGTGAAAGGTATATATTCCCGATAATGCACATGGGGAGATGTGCATCATGGTCAGGTGTTTAATCCCGGGTCGTAGGTTCTGCAGGACTGGCTGGAGGCTGAGCAGGGTTGTGGACAACTACTGCTCATACAACTTGTGTCCAGATGTCTATGGGCCTGGACATCGTGTTGTGACACCAAATCTAATCTTTAGAACAGATACTTATCCCATGAGGGATGCTGTTTGTTGCAAAAAATAAAAAAAAAATAAAAAATGATCCTTTTATCCTTCTTTCCCATCTTTTCTGACCTAGAGTAGTCCAAATACAGGCTTTGCTGTATTCTGGACTTTTGGAAAGTTCCTGTGTTGCCCATTTCCTTTCTTGGATAAAGGGAGACTTCTTTGTTCACCAGTGGCATTGGGGAGCTTAGAGCAGCCTATCTATCCCTGGAGGAGTGTTCCCAGCACAAGAATCTGGTAGTCTATTGGCCGTTTTGGGCCAATTTCTAGCTCTTTCAAGTCTCCCTGTATAAAACCCACTTTGGTGCAGTTTTTGCGCTTGTTACTACTCAGCCATGCTCCTCGTGGTCCTGCAGAGTGGTGCTAGCAGCAGAGAGGCTAAAAGAGCGACTGCTAACCTGATAAAAGTGTTTTTTTTTCCTGCTACTACCTGGGCGACTGTCCGTTCTAGCTAAACTGCAAGTATTTCTGCTTCTTGAACTGTTTTAAACTGTTTAAAGTTGTTTTTGCACCTGCACTTTTAAAGTTTGTCCTGTTTGTTGCATTTATCTGTTGAGGCTACAAACTTAAGTGTGTTAGCCTGTGTTGCATATTTATTGCATTTTCCTGCTGTTTGTAGCAAAAAAGAAAAAAAACAAAAAAATTATCCTTGTTTCCCATCTCTCCTGACCTAGAGTAGTCCAAATACAGGCTTTGCTGTATTCTGAACTTTTGGAAAGTTCCTGTGTTGTCCATTTCCTTTCTTGGATAGAGGGAGGCTTCTTTGTTCACCAGTGGCAGTGGGGAGCTTAGAGCAGCCTATCTATCCCCGGAGGAGTGTTCCCAGCACAAGAATCTGGTAGTCTATTGGCCGTTTTGGGCCAATTTCTAGCTCTTTCAAGTCTCCCTGTATAAAACCTGCTTTGGCGCGGTTTTTGCACTTGTTACTACTCAGCCAAGCTCCTCGTGGTCCTGCAGATTGGTGTTAGCAGCAGAGAGGCTAAAAGAGTGACTGCTAACCTGATAAAAGTGTTTTTTTCCTGCTACTACCTGGGAGACTGTCTGGTCTAGCTAAACTGCAAGTATTTCTGTTTCTTGAACTGTTTTAAACTGCTTAAAGTTGTTTTTGCACCTGCACTTTTAAAGTTTGTCCTGTTTGTTGCATTTACCTGTTGAGGCTACACATTCAAGTGTGCTAGCCTGTGTTGCATATTTATTGCATTTTCCTGCTGTTTGTTGCAAAAAATAAAAAAAAATGAAAAAAAATGATCCTTGTTTCCCGTCTTTCCTGACCGAGAGTAGTCCAAATACAGGCTTTGCTGTATTCTGGACTTTTGGAAAGTTCCTGTGTTGCCCATTTCCTTTCTTGGATAAAGGGAGGCTTCTTTGTTCACCAGTGGCAGTGGGGAGCTTAGAGCAGCCTATCTATCCCTGGAGGAGTGTTCCCAGTACAAGAATCTGGTAGTCTATTGGCTGTTTTGGGCCAATTTCTAGCTCTTTCAAGTCCCCGTGTATAAAACCCACTCTGGCACGTTTTTTGCGCTTGTTACTACTCAGCCAAGCTCCTCATGGTCCTGCAGAGTGGTGCTAGCAGCAGAAAGGCTAAAAGAGCAACTACTAACCTGATAAAAGTGTTTTTTTCCTGCTACTACCTGGGTGGCTGACCAATCTAGCTAAACTGCAAATATTTCTGTTTCTTGAACTGTTTTAAACTGTTTAAAGTTGTTTTTGCACCTGCACTTTTAAAGTTTGTCCTGTTTGTTGCATTTACCTGTTGAGACTACACACTCAGGTGCGCTAGCCTGTGTTGCATACTTATTGCATTTTCCTGCTGTTTGTTGCAAAAAAGAAAAAAAAAAAAATTATCTTTGTTTCCTGTCTTTCCTGACCTAGAGTAGACCAAATACAGGCTTTGCTGTATTCTGGACTTTTGGAAAGTTCCTGAGTTGCCCATTTCCTTTCTTGGATAAAGGGAGGCTTCTTTGTTCTAGAAAGCAAGGTGAGATGAGACCAATGCCAATAAGGAGATGAAAACAGGCTCCAAAACAAACCTTTCAGGTACCAACCAACTTCAGAAAGCCACAACACGAACTCTATAATAAACACTGCTTTATTGACCTAGGTTTCGTCCTTCCGAACTTCTTCAGAATACATACTATCATTGCAACTCACTCATTTTATACATTGTTGATTATTCAATAATCATTCAATTAATAGCCTAATTTCCCGCCATGAATTCTTAAAAAGGAAATGGCATTTTGTTAAAAAATTCATCATGTTTAAATGCACAACTTAATCATTCATTTCTACATTATATAAACATATACCAAAATAATTATACATTAATACACTTAAAAACTGCTTATAAAGTATCCAAATAATCTATTTGTAAATTTTATAAAACTACTTATTTTTGTAAATATATATATAGAGAACCATTATTAATAATTGATTTATCTAATATATATTAATAATAGTTTATACCTGTACAATTGTAAATATACTCAGCTGAAACCTGTTTATTATTAGATGTTCTTTATGCATATTTTATATACAATTATATATAATAAAATAAAATTTAATAAAAAATATACTGCTAGTGTGCATGATCACAACCAATATACTTAATCATATAATAATGGGATGTACAATATACAATTCTTATTCAAATGCAATTGATGTATATGTATTATTATGTACATATAGTATGCAATCTAATAGTTGTTAAATCAAATGTGTTAATATGCAATGCCATAAATTATTCTAAACTGTAAATTAATCATATTATGTATTAACTTAATATTTAAATAAAATTAATTGTAAAATAATATTGTATATAATACCATGTATCATTTATTGTATATTCTATTCAGTTTTAATAATGGCATAATGGTCATATATTCATTTATACCCGGAGGTATACATGAATTAAGTTGTATTTGCCATTTAAGTTCCTCCATGTCCAAATGATACATAGTTATCCTACCTTGTAAATCCTGTTTTATTTGATTAATAACCATAAATTTAAATTTATGATCATTATATTCTATAATGTGTCTTGCTAAAGCGTTACTATTTTTGTGATGCTGTATATCTAATAAATGTTCTTTGTTTCGTTCTCTAAATTTCCTCTTTGTTTTTCCCACGTAAAAGGCTTTACATTGCTGACACAAAGCTATATATACTAGATTTATTGTATGACAATTATAATGTCCATTTATCCTAATGTTACATTCGTTGATCCTAATATTAGTACTTGTTTCATAAATATAACTACATGTACTACATGTCCCACATCTAAAGTTTCCTTCTTTTGCACTTGTATATTTTTCAATATTTCTTTTGTTTTCTAATATATTTTTAAAAGAAGGACTCTTCTTATATACGAATTGTATTGTTCCGTTAAACATTTGTCTCCCAATTTTATCATTGACAAAAAAGTCCCAGTTTCTCTTAATGATATGTTCTATATCTTTGGAACAATCGTCAAATTTAATGATATATAATGGGATATTATTGTAACCATCTTTATCCATTGTATCTTCATTATTGATTGATATTTTATTCAACGAACCTGTTTTTAAAATTGCCGTATATATTCCATTTTTTCTTTTATTTGTTACTTCATTAAATATTTCAACACAAAATTGTTCTGGGTATCCCCTATTCATGAATAATTGCATAATATATTTCATTTCTTCAATAAAGTCTACTTCTTCACTGACCATCCTGGCTGCCCTGACCATCTGCCCCTTAACTATGGCTTTTTTCTGATGGCCAGGGTGCCAGCTATCATAGTGCAAGTACGCATTTGAAAAAGTAGGTTTTCTATGTATTTGTGTTTTCAAAATATTTGTTTCTTTGTCATGTGTTATATCTACATCCAAGTAGTTGATTTTATTTTCTTGGACATTATAAGTAAATTTCAAAAATTTTACTGTGTTATTAATGTATTCTAAGAATTTTTCCAATACATTTTTATTTTTATTTTTATTTTTATCTTGATCCCATATGATAAAAATGTCATCCAAATATCTGGTATACATAATTAGATGGTCACGAAACTCTGTTGTAAATAAATAATTATGTTCCCAATAACTCATTATTAAGTTTGCATACATGGGGGCACAAGGTGCCCCCATGGCTACCCCACTTATTTGTTGGAAATAACTACCTTCAAAAAATATATAATTATTGTTAAGTACTATTTCCATTAGATTTATTAATATATTAATCTGATCTTGTTCATAAAGTTGCGTCGCAAATAATTGTTCTTCCAGCCATAAAAGGCCTACATCATGAGGAATTGTAGTAAATAAATTTACAACATCTATTGTAATAAAAACATATTCTCTCTTCATATTTATTTTATTAAGTCTACTCAAGAAATCCCATGAATCTCTAGTTATATAACTGAAACATTTCATACTTTCCTTGAAAAAATGATCCAAATATGTACTTATATTGCATGTGACACTTCTATGTCCATCTACTATGGGCCTAAATTCCAAATTGTCAAGGCCTTTATGTATTTTTGGTATTCCGAAGATACCACTGATTACTGGATGTTCATTTAGTAAAAAATCATATTCTTTTTCAGTGATACCCCCTTGGTATAACATGTCTTCTAACATTGTTTCAATTCTTTTATAAGCTATATGCACTTGATTTCTACTTATTTCTGCATATGTATTGCTCATTAACATGTTAGTCATATATAAGCTGTAATCATTATAGTCCAATATGACTATACCATTACCTTTATCAGGCCTCATAATTCTTAATTTTGGATCATTTTTTATATCTTTAAGTAGTTGTTTTTCAGTTGTTGTAATGTTAACATGTTTATTATATTTGTATTTCTTATAAAATGTTCTCATATCATATTCACTTCTCCTTTCAAAATACATAATTTCTTCATTCATGGGTGGGTTGAATAGACTTGGTTTCGTGAACGTCCTATTTACCCCAGTTTGACATTGAATACTATTGTTGAAATATACTTTTAGATTCAATTTTCTTGAAAATAACTTTAAATCTAATATAGATTCTACCATGTTGCCTTTTATACATGGGACATAACTAAGTCCTTTTGAAAACAAATCAGCATGTTCTACTGTTATATTCTTGGAAGAATAATTATATATTTTGTAATCTTGCTTTGTATTCATTATAACATGTGGATTACTTAAAAAATGCTCATTATGTTCTACTACTAGGTCTATATTCAAACATGCTTCTATATTAACACCTTGTGGTTGCATACTATTGTCACTCTTAGTTATATAATTATCTGGATTGTGATCTATATAAAAATTAACTAAATAACTTTGATCACTTGAACATTCTGATACATACACTTCTCCATTTTTGTCTCTTGCATTATACACATCATTGCTTATCCCATCTTCGGTATACTGATATGTGCTTAATTCTAATAATATGTTATCATGCTCATTATCATTTTTGTCTTGAAGCAGTTGAATATTTGAATAACAATTAATAACATTGTCATGCATACTACTGTTATCATTAATCACATCCATGTCAGGTTTATAAACATCGGAAGAAGTCGTGGAAATGTTGTAATTGTCCTGTTTACAAGGAGACAAAACATTTAAATGTGTACGGAGCTTACTCACGATATGGTGGTGATGTTCCGGACATACCAATGTAGAAAGTACATGAGGTTCTAAGGTAAGAACCAATTGTGTCCGTGCTCCCCCTGTTCCACCAGTTGTTTGAATTACATTCTCCGTTTTTTGCCCGCAGTGAGTCCCAAAAAAGTCTGTTTAGGTCTGGTGCCTGTTTTGTGAAATTCTTGCTGGTTATTCACTTCATGATGGTTCCTCAAATGATCCGAACGCCTTACGCCTTCTTCCGTACTCTCCTCGCCTTCTGTGTAGTTGTTGTCGTCATCACCCTCAAACGGCGGATTGACGTCATCAGTTGCGGTCAAGTTTTGCTGTGTTTGAGCGTTGCTATGGTTTTTACTATTTGGATTAAACGATTTAGGATATGTTTGGTGTTTAGCATATCTTTGAAGGTCCCTTGAGGCTTCTTTGTTCACCAGTGGCAGTGGGGAGCTTAGAGCAGCCTATCTATCCCTGGAGGAGTGTTCCCAGCACAAGAATCTGGTAGTCTATTGGCCGTTTTGGGCCAATTTCTAGCTCTTTCAAGTCTCCCTGTATAAAACCCGCTTTGGAGTGGCTTTGCACAATTGTGCGCATAGCACAGCATCGGGCAGCTCCGCTTAATTGGGTTTAAACCATTCTCAGCTCCAAAAAGGCTGCTCTTCACTTTTTCCCTTAGAACTGATCTAGTTCTCATAATAAACAACCTATTCCTACTCTAAAGCCTGGCACTTGCTCACTAAAGCAATTGTATAAGTCAGCACTAAAAAATTAAAAGCACTACACCCTCACAAACTCCCCTTGAGTACCTTGTTCCCCATTGGCCCTTTTTTTCAATTATAAAGGAATTCCCAATACTATTCTAGCATGTCCAAAGGTCAGTTGTCAATCTCCTCTCCGGTCCAGCTGGTGAATCTGGGAATCTTGAGGCAATGTTACAACTGCCTCATGTACACAGACAACCCTCTCCTCCTCCCAACAAATTCCAACACATGTGAGAGATGCAACCATATAGCCAAACTGGAGGCTAAGCTCTCTCAACTCAGTACTGGCATAACCAGTCAGGAGGAAAAGAAAAACACACTCACTACAATTCCAGTCTTACATAGACCTACCACGACAGCAAACCAAACACATAAACACACAAAAACATACTCGGAGGCTCTAAATAAAAATCTGCCTAAGCAGCAGAGACCTCCAAAGCAGACACCCAAGTAACCGCTACCCCAAAACAAAACACGTGCCACACATAGCTCACAAAGCCAGTGTGCCGAACAGTCACAGCCCTTAAGGCTAAACAACACACCTGATACACTTGTAATAGGTGACTCTATCGTCAGGCACACTGATGTTCCTCTCACCAGGCTGAACAAGGAGAAGGTCACAGTGAGCTGCCTGTTGGGCGCTAGGATCCGTCACATAACACAAGCACTCAGGTCACTCCAAGGCAAGTACAAATATGACTCAGTCATTGTCCATGCTGGTGTGAATGACCTGAGATGTACCTCCCTGGACTACATGAAAAGAGACATAGAGGAGCTCTCTGAGCATGTAGCCCAGGCCGGTATGACCCTGACCTTCAGTAACATCTTATCCTCACCAAGAATGGTGCCACAATATGAAGACAAGATGATCAATTTCAACAATTGGCTTAAGCATTGGTGTCATTCAAAGGGGATCCAATGCCTGTCAGCCTGGGATGACATGCTCGACAAGCCACGATGCTTCGCTAGGGACAGCTTGCACCTGTCACCCCTGGGCTTTCGGATATTGGCAAAGGCTCTTGCCACCCCCATAGTGCCTTTTTTAGGCAAGGCTCAAAAGACAAACCCACCTCCATAGGTATCACAAGGGATAAGAAACTAAGAGTAATGCTACCCAACACCAGAAGTCTAAACCTCAAGATGCATGAACTCAAAACTCTCCTTAGCATGGAGAACATCGATATCTGTGCAGTAACAGAAACCTGGTTCAAGGCTCCTGAGAGCACCCCAGCACTACCAAGTTATACCTCATACCATGCTTTTTGGCCCCAAAACGTGGACCGAACCACAAAAGGAGGGGGAGTATCAATATTCGTCAAAGATACCCACACCTCCAGGTTGCTGGCACAGCACGAAGCATCAGAGAACATCCATGTGCAACTAACAGTGGGTAAAACTGCCTTTCAGTTTATAGCCTGCTACAGACCACCCTCCCAAACCCACGAACCCCACTCGGCCTTCCTGAGAACACTGGAAAATACGAAGGTCTCTCCAAACACCATTATATTGGGTGACTTCAACTACCCAAACATAGACTGGGAGCATTACTCTAGCTCCAACACCCTAGCCCAAAGGTTCCTAGAATTTATAAACTCAAATGCTATGGAACAACTTGTTACCACTCCCACAAGAGGGGAAAACATACTGGACCTGATCATCACCAACATGGGGGCTCTATGCTCCAGACCAGAAGTGTATCCCTCACTGGTAAGATCAGACCATAAACTAATCTCACTGGATATTCACATCCCGACCCCACCCCCTGCCCAGAAAACCACAGTGAAAAACTTCTCTAAAGCAAATTTCACACTCCTCAAAACCGAGGTGGAATCCTTCAAAGCCCCCAGGCATCTGGAAAATACGGCCCAGACCGCAGAATCCTTTATAAACGCATTCTATGAACACCTTCAGGAATGCATGGATCATGCAATCCCAAATAAAATCAAGACCCAATCCTCCAAAGGCAGACGTCCTGTCTGGTGGACCCCAGCCATAAACAAACTATACAATAGAAGGAGGAAGCTACTACATGATAGAGCAAAATCCCAAAAATGGAAGGCATCTCTGATCAGTATTAGCAAAAAACTATGGGCACTCATAAAATCGTCTAAGGCCAGCTTTGAGAGAAAAATTGCACAGGACACTAAGGATAATCACAAGGCTTTCTTTAGTTATGTTAGGAACCTGGGTGGGAATTCCCAGATATGCTCAGAATTAGTCCAAAATGACAAAAAATAGACCAAACCCACAGACATTGCCAACATCCTAGCTGACAGGTTCAGTGCAAACCCCCCCCCCACCAAAAGGGCAAATATCTATCCCAGCAGAGTGCTGCCCCCGACATCTCAGATGCTCAGGTAAGAGCCGCCCTCTCCAAAGCAAAAAACACAGCATCAATGGGACCAGACAGTGTCCCGGGCTGCATCCTACATGAACTCCAAGAAGAGCTAAACCCAAACATAAAACTACTGTTTAATCTCAGCCTTACTACAGGATATGTACCCAAAGAGTGGCGTACAGCAACAGTGGTCCCTCTCCACAAAGGTGGTGCCTCAACGGATCCTGGAAACTATCGCCCCATAAGCCTGACTAGCTTGGTCTGCAAAGCTATGGAAAGGATCATCATGGACATCATAAATAAAGATATTGGGGACCTACAGACACTGGATCCTGCCCAGTTCGGCTTTGTTAACGGCAGATCCTGCCTCTTAAACCTGGTCAATTTCTTTGAAACAGTCACCAAGGCCATTGACGAGGGGAAGGTGGTCCACACAGCCTACCTGGACCTCGCAAAAGCCTTCAATACAATACCCCACTCGGGCATTATAGATAAGCTCACCAGCTTAAATATAAACCTCTATGTCACTAGATGGGTTGCAAACTGGCTCAAGGACAGAATCCACATGGTTAGAATTGCTGGAGCCATGTCAGACTCCAAACCAGTTACAAGTGGCGTCCCACAAGGCTCAGTCCTGGGACCTCTCTTGTTCGGTATATATTTCTCTGAGGTACAGGCCAACACGGAAGGACTGTAGCTGACAAAGTTCGCAGATGACTGCAAACTAGGCACCATAATCGACTCTCCAGCCGACACAAGCATCCTACAAAACAGACAACTGGTGCCAGAGCCATGGCCTCAAGCTAAACACCAAAAAGTGTATAGTCATCCCCTTTGGCAAAAACAAAGTGCCCACAAATTACCACATAGGTGGTAATCCATTAAGTACGGAAGAAGTAATTAGGGACCTGGGGACCCAAGTTGATAGCAGTCTTTCATTTGAAAACCATGTGGCCAAAGTGGTTAGAAAAACATTTTATATAGCCCACCTAATCATGAAGGGATTCACATCTAGATCAGGGGAGGTCATCATGCCTCTTTACTCATCCCTCATCAGGCCCATAATTGAGTACAATTCCCCTTTTGGGATGTACCTTACCAGACACCTGCAGCAACTGGAAAGACCCCAAAAGTACCTCACCAAGAGGATCAAAGGTCTCAAACAGATGCCATATGCTGCCTGGTTTAAGAAACTCCAGCTCTACTCAGTGGCATACCGCCTGCTCAGAGGCGATCTGTGCCTGACATATAAAGCCATGTCCAACCCAGAATTAATGGATATGCTGCACCTCAGAAAATCCAAATCCCATTGAGCTACATGCTCGAGAGACTTGAACCTCAGCACTGAAATAAATAGGACATGCTGGAGGGACAGATTCATAACCCAGAGGTTCCCTTCACTCTGGAATAAAATCCCAGTACAGGTTAGGCAGAGTCCCTCATTGACTCTCTTCAAGAGGAATCTTGATGAGTGGATGGGAGATCATAGGTTTACCCCGGGTATCACTTCTGTGTCACTGTTAGACAGAGGCACAGTATACTAACCTCGAAAAAGGGCATAGCAAAATTCATTTAAAATGGGTGGTGAAAGCCAAACACGCTCTGGCTAGGCTTATAAATGCCCTAGAGCAGATAACCTAGTATGAACCTATGAACCTATATCCAAAAATTTTGGGGACCAATGACTTCAATTCTTTTGGCTTTACTAAAATGAGGTAGGGTTATACATGCAAGAGTTAAATAGTTTGCAATCCTGAGACTGTCTAGGGTGAGACTGCCTGCTAGATATGAGTAGGGGTCTCTAAGTGCAGATATGGCTGCGCCAAACTAGCAGCCCAAGTATGGGTGGTTTTGGTGGACGTTCAGGAAGGGGGAGGGTGGTGTGCTGTGGAGGGGATGATGGGTATTCAATTATGTAACCAGATGTGTTGGGGTTGGATGGCTCAGTTCAGGCCAGACCATTATGTGGGTGTGAGCTGGTAAGTTTCTGTACATATGTATCGCACATTTTAATGTTCATATGTTTGTGGGATTGTGTTCTATAGTATGGCCTGTCAGGTTGTATTGTGAATGTGAATGTTTGTTGTTTGGTTTTCTTTCTGATTCACCCACTGCTCCCTCGTACACCTCCAGTTCACCTGTTGTGCATCCGACCCAGTCTCCCCTTGCCGAATTATTACATTAACCGTCACCCCCCACCCCCATATTACATACACACCATCCATCCCTTCTCTGGTTGATGGGCCATGGCACAGTCAACAGAACACATTGTGTACACTACATATCTCTGGTACCAATATGGTTGTGAGGACGACCTTAGCATTTTTGATCTTCCACATGCTGTACTTCACACACATAGGTACACGTAAATACTTATCTTTCATGACATGGTCGGTAGATCTGGGTAATACCCATTCATCTTTGGGCCGACCAGACAAGGACAACTTGGACCATGAATGGGCAGATTTTGAGCGAGTGCTCTGACCATTGGTAGGGTTGCCACCTTTTCATATGACCAAAATGGGACATTTTCGGGACACACATCAGATTTTACAGGCCAACACATACCCACGGTCAGTACAAAGGATAGTACTTTAGTTTTATGCCTAAATGAAAGCTTATTGTTGTAGCAGTTTAGTTGCTTATTCTGTTTCTTGTAACATTTAGGTATTTTACATACAGAAATAAGTATTGTATGGAACAATTACATAAAATATGGGACATTATTATGTCCTACAATCGCAGGACATTTAACGTTTATAATGGTTTTGATAAGGACGCAATTGCCCAGAGAGAGACTGTCCCTCACAGAGTGGAACAGGTGGTAACCCTAACCATTTGGTTAGGTTTAGCAAATGGCAGCGGCTGCTAACACGTTGTGTTTCGCTTCCACTTGGTATAACAATCAACACTACAATGGAATATGGGCACGGGGTTTAAAATGTCATTTGTTCAAAGGACGGGGACTCAATATTCAGCTACGTGCCTTTGTGTTTACTTTTTATTTTGGTGTTCGCAAAACTGTCTTGTATGCTTTGCATACATTTCAATATCCACAGACACTGACAGGAGTGATTATTATTAGAGGCAGGCTGTACTAGTCAGCATTTTAGGTTGCGCATCTGCAGCCAACATGTTCATGCCTCCGTGCAGTGCTTAAACACGCCCCCTGCACTCGCACATGTTTCCTATGCACGTGGACGTTGCGGCAGCGTGCCTTCATTAATATGCATGTGGTGCTGCTGTGCCATCTCTATGCCACATAGTCGGTACAAGGCTAATGCTGTCCTTGCGCCGAGCTTCATGAATCCCGGGGAATGTCTTAATTTCGGAATACTGGAAATACTAAGGGCCTCATTTAATCCTGGAAAATGTGTGGCATCAAGCCTAAGCTACCATCTCAATTTACAAATGTCCAAATGGACATCTAAACATCTCCCCTGTGGGTCTTTTTTTAAATGCTGTATCACTAAAAATTTTAAAATATGATCACCCTGTTGGTGAATATGTCTGGCTAGTGCGTTGGTTTGCCTACTATGTTTGATGTCCAATAGATGTTCACCTATCCTATTCTTGAATGATCTAACCATCTTTCTCACATAAAAAGCAGGACACATTAAGCACTTAGTCAGATAAACCACATTAGTGGTACTGCAGTTGTAATGTCCATGAATCCTCAGGGTTTTTCCATTTACCGTGAATTTATCTCCAGTCTCCAAAATATGAGGGCAAAAGTTACAATGTTGACACTTAAAATTCTCTTTTGTTCTATTTGAACCAAGGACACTATCTATCTTTGTCCCCTCAAAAATATCTTTAAAGGACCTATATAGACAATGTTTGGCCCTCCACCCACTTTTTGGGTTATATTAGCGTCAAATTGCAAAATGTCCCAATTGTTGTAAATAATGTCCACTATCTTCTGCACATCTTGGTTAAAGCAAATAATAAAACCTAGGCTGCTGTTAGAGTCTGATTTTACGTCCTGCATACTATTACCATCCTTTCCAAAAACTAAAATTGGTTTATAAAAGCCATTTTTTTTCGTTTGTCCATGACTTCCTGACCTATCTTCTCAAGTAAGGTCTCTGGATATCCCCTTACTTTAAACATGTTCAAAATAAACCTTACTTCTTCCCTAAATATTACATCTGAACTAATCATCCAGGCTGCTCTAACCAATTGTCCTTTGACTATGGACTTTTTTTGGAAAGGGGGGTGTGCACTTGTGAACTCCAAATAGTTAGAAAAGGTTTGTTTCCGGTGAATTCTTGATCCTACAACATTCCTTTCCGTAATGAATAACTCAACATCCAAGTACACAATGTTTTTCCTATTATGTTGTTGTGTAAATTTTAGGAAATTAATTGTGTCATTAATGTAGGCATACAAATGCTTAAGCTCCACCTCTGCGACTTTAAATAAAATGAACAAATTGTCCAAAAATATTGTGTAAAAAATTATATTTGATTTAAATACACTCTGAAACACAAACCCCTGGATTCATGAATCCTCTGTGTAAGACTAAATATTCGGAAACTGCAGTTGAACGGAATGACGTCAGTGTGCCATGCATATTCATGAGGGCATGCTGACTCCACTCCAAGTCTAACACGGACTGTGCAGGATGGCAGGGGGCATGTCTGACTGCCGAGCAGTCCAAAGGTCCATGCCCCTGCAAGTGTCTGAACTGTGAAATATCAACACACATGAGTGAGTCTGCTCAAATGTCTACGTACCCAACACTACACTCCCTCACATTGTAAACCCCCAGTACAGTTATAAAAAGTAAAACTTTTAATTTTTGTTTCTAATTCCCAATATAGCTGCCTGTATTTGTGCGTGTTTGCGCGGGTGTGCCCATTGCTTAGCTGCAGTTAGCAATTTTGACATTGAAGAGCATAATAAGGAATGTTTATGCAAATTAAGCCAAATAGCAATAGCGTAGTGGTACAGCCTTCGCACAAAGAGGAGGCATGCATGGTTCGAGTTCCACCACTCCCCTTTCTATTTTATGATTTAAATTAGTATACGAAATAATTCCTGACATATATGAATAAAATTTTACTAAAAAGCATTGAAATGGCCTATGTATCAGTGAACAAAATGTATATTTATAAATATAAGAAGGATCCTGACATATAATTGCCCATAGTTAAGCAATGCTTTACCCAGCGCAATATAGTTGCCCATAGCTAAGTAGCGCTTTACCCAGCGCGATATAGTTGCCTGTAGTTAAGCAGCACTTTACCCAGTGCAATATAGTTGCCCGTAGTTAAGCAGCACTTTACCCAGTGCAATATAGTTGCCCGTAGTGAAGCAGCACTTTACCCAGTGCAATATAGTTGCCCATAACTAAGTAGCGCTTTACCCAGTGCAATAGGTGTGCGCGGAGCTGCGCACCGTGCCAACCAGCGCACCGTAGGGCAACGTGGAGCAACGTAGAGCAAAGTTGCCTAAACACAGCCACACTCCCTAGCCTGTCTGGACAGTAGTAAAATAAAAAGCAATGACAAGGTTCGAACCCAGGGCACCATAATCAAAGTACTGAACCACTAAGCCATGACAGCTTAGGATAAACAGCCACTGTCAACATACATATACTTATAAGTGGCAGATTAACCATTGCTAAGCAGGTCTGCAGTCAACCGAGAATTTTCAAAAATGGCCAATCACAAAAAAGTGCAGGAAATGCGGCATATTTAAGCCCCATAGGTGGGAATACTCACCATAACTGATTGTAGCTCCCATCTGCAGTTAGAATGCTGGTACTGGAGAGGGTACTCGCTTTCGAGCGCAATGCTGGGGCATCGAGGAGTCAAAATACATGGTTTGTCTCCTTGTCCATCGTCATGAGTCAAGAATCCTGCAGGGCTAGTTCCAAGGGACGGAATACAAAGCAGATGCTTGGAACCAGTTAGCTCATGATCTCTCCAGTGCCACAGGTGTTCCTCGGACTGGTGAGCAGGTCCATCATTACCATGCAGACCTGAAGAGACGGAAGCAGGACCTACTGAACCAATGTATACAGGAGGCCCATGACATGCAAGATGCCCCACTACTGAGTAGGTAGCCATGGAATGCAGCATGTAAGACATGCTAATTTAGTCTATATAATGGATAGGTATGTCTCAATATCCCTTCATTTACTTCACATCTGCAGGTGTCTGTGCTGTGAATCAGCAAGCCTATGCAGATAGGCTGCTAAGGCTGCACCACCAGGCAGGTTAGTAATTATTCTGCATGTATTGTTATACAAAATAGGTGAGAGAGCCTGAAAGATAGTGTTGTAGCCCAATAATACAGCCATAAAATGCCCTGAATAATTCTTCTGCATGTACTATTATATAAAATAAGTCAGAGAGCCAGAAAAAGAGTGTAGTAACCCATTAATAAAGGTAAAATAAGTCCGGAATAATATCTCTGCATGTGCTGACATATAAAATAAGTGAGCGAGCCTGAAAAAGAGTGTTGTAACCTATTAATAAAGGTATATTATATCTTGAATATGTCTTCCGTATGCACTGTAATATCAAATAAAGGAGAGAGCCTGTAGAAAAGTGTGTAATGTAATTAATAAAGGTATAATACTTGGAGTGTGTCTGTGTCACTTACTTTGAAATGTTGTTGTACTCTTGCATTATATAAATAGTACTGCTGTATTAAGTGCTGTCAACCCAAAGTTGGGCAGTCCCATATAAAGTGGATGATGGAAGTGCCAGTAGCTGTGAAGCATATATACAGTCCTCAACAGTCGGTTAATGGCTGGCATGCATAGGTAAATCTAGCACACGAGTAGCTTGTTAATGTGTTCCCCAGAAATGTGAGTGTGCCACACGAAATGTAGGGTTCTGTAGAAATTTAACTGAAAATGTCACGTGAACACATCCAGATATGTAGATATATAAATATAAATAAAATAAATAACTATGTAGCAATAACATCTGCATCTTGGACAGTTAGTATGTCAGATACAGGTCAGGTATATAATGAACTAGCCAAATCCATTATGCAACCTAATGCATGTTGCGTAGTGTAATAATACATGTAGGGGATATACACCTGCAGTCAATAGGAATGTAATGTAGACTAAAAGTACTTATAAGATGTTAATGGAGGTTTCTTTCTACACCCTACTGTATGTGCATAAGCAATGCAATTCCACACCTCAATGGGTATGTCTAATCTCAAAACATTTGTTGGGACATATGTCCTATTGTTCTATAAATACTTGCATTTACTTTGATGCATGTTCCCTGTTCAAACACCACAATCTTGGTGGCCTGTTGCCACCAATCATCCCTGCATGCTTTTGGAATGTCCACTGTCGTTCAATGTATGCATGTGTTATGCTTGCTGTTCGACTGTTGGAACTCTGGTGTGTTGGATTAATGGGAATATTATTGCATGCTGTTACAACTAATTTGGAATGCTGTTGTTTATGTTGTAATTAAGTACACCTAATCACAGAACATATGGGAAGGCCGGTCACAGCAGACCCACCTGTCCCTCCTCAGCTGGCGATTGCACCTGGCACCAGCAGGTCTGGTGCCCAGCCTGGGCTCCCCTCCCCCATTGGTCCTGTGCCACCTTCGAGTGGAAGCGCTGCAGGGGATGGGGCTTACCCTCCCGTGCAAGCGTGGGTGGAGAAGGGCCACCTGTCACCCTCCGAAGGGTCCGGGCTGTGGTGCATAGGGAGATCCAGCATTCAGTCGCTGATCCCCTATGCCAGCTCGAGGCAAGTGTGGCGCGACTCATTGGTGAGCCTGCCCCTCCTATGCAGCCCCCAGCACAGCCACCCTCGGGGCTGTAAAGGTGCAGTGGTGACTGCCCATGGGTGGGGATCTCAGTTCCACTGTTACCATTTGTGGGCTCATGGGCTTGCGATTTCCAAACATCCGTCCCCGTCAATTGTGTTCACCCACCCCATGTGTCATACTCCGCACCAGTATGCATCTTGTTTGTCTTGTCTGTTTACCTCCCCAACCTACCTCCCCAAATATACCTACTTCCTCTACCTCACTTTCCACTCTCACCTGAAAAAAAAAAAAAGGGCAATCTATTCCCACAAAAAATTACGCCCCATACATAGCTGCCCATTTCACACACATGTCTGCTGGACATGTAAACTGGTAATTATAATTGGCAGTACAACATACTTTGTTGTCCTCACCCCTCTTTCAGGGGTGGAAGGTTTCAAATTTCACTCCAAATTTATTGCATATGCACAGCTGTTGCTGGTAAAGAAATGGGCAGCTATGGACCTTCCCTACACCCGTCCTGCACATGCCAAGCTTGTTTCCCTACTGTCTTTCCCTCTTTCTGCCCTGTTTTTCACCACTTTCCTATCTCCCCATTTTTTTTCTTTCAAAGAAATTAGTGCGGGGGTTAGCGGGAGTAAGCACTTTTAAGCAGTAGTTAGCGGGTTTAAGCGAGTGTGTGCATGTGTGCGCTTAGCTAAGTATTGCTAAGCATCGCACAAACCCACGCAAACCCACTTACAACTACTTAAAAGTGCCTTAGTCACTCTGCATGGCAGGGCCCTTGTTCTGCTGGGCAGCAAAATAAAACACCTCTGTCAGTCTCAAACCCCAGACCTTGGACACACTACACTACATGAAGTACCACTAGGCCACAGTAGATATACAACAAGTTGGTGCTGTAATAAATATATCATGCATTACAATGAGTGAATGTAAAGGGAAAATAGGGATGCCATAACACAAATCTTGTTCTGTGGATCTTTACCAGCAGTTGTTGTGGAATTGCATGACATGACTGTGAAAAGAGAACCAGCCATTCTAGCAGGAAATAATGTTACAGTAGCACTTTACAAACCCCACACAGTATCAGAACAGGATAAACACTGTTATATTTGAATAGGGCAGAGACCATACTTCCCAACTGTGACTGCTTTTCAGGGATGTCCCTGATTCGTAAATAAATGTTAGCTTTGTCCCTCAGAATCCCTCTGAAAAGTACTGACGGTAGGCCGAAAAGTGGGGAATTACACTTAATGAATAATGTCAATAAGTAAGAGTACACACTGTATGCACATCAGAAAAGGTGAATTAATAGATATGCTCTGATCCTCTCACAGTCTCAACTTAATGTCTGTAATATATTACAGGTGTACTCCACTTATATGTACATTTCCCTGAGGCTGTTCAAATATATACCTGAGTGTATCAGACGCCTGGCAGAGGCAGAAACACACAGACATTTCAGCTTTTCTGCTGTTACACACTCTGCAAATAGCTTTGGAATGAGTCCCACAAGCATACCCTTATGTAGGAGTACAACACAGAAATATCAAAGGATGTACCATGTACTGTTAGCAACCAACTGTGACAATACCATTGTTCCAGTGCATAAAAGACCAGTGTGGTGCACAAAGAATAATAGGCTAACCTCTGGCTACCATCTGGATATGTCCAGAAGTGGGAGCTACGCAGACAGACTACTTGCCTTGTTAGACTAACAGGTACACATCAACCCTGTATGTTCAGCAAGATAAACATCACACAATAATATATAATGCTCTCTGTACTTCTGCACCCCTACCCAAAAGAACAATATACCTGTGTATTCAGGCTCTACCAAGGATGTAGGTAGGCATACTCAGTACTGAAATGTGTCCAGTTGTCTTGAGCAGCCCGTGCTAACGTCAACACAAATAAACAAACTGTTCAGAAGTGAGGTAATTAATATTTACAGTATAGCATTTCACAAACAGTTCATGTGTCAGAGGAATACATTGGAATAACTACTTTTGTATGGCAGTTAATTGTCTAATTAGAAAAGAATGTACATACTCCCATGTATCTTGTGTAAGCATTTGGAGGGGTGACTAAAATTCTACACTGACAAGTGTGTACTAGAAGCAGCAACATTCAGGTTTGAGTACAACATGCAAATCACTGGCTACAACCCTAGCTTCAGAGATAAGAAGTATACCAACCTTCTGACTGACACAACGGTGTCCACAGCAAACAAGCATGGGCCCCACTTTGGAAAGCTGAAAGGGCTACGCCTACCTAACCTAGCATTTTCTAGCAGTGGGTTGCTATGACAGTGAGTACTGCAATTACCACACAGTAGGCTGCATGCGATTAGTAAATGGTGGGCACCAATTGGTGCAGAGGCCATCACATGCACATGTGCAGATACCTAGAATAGCAAGCTGTACTTGCTGTCTACACATGCAATAATCTCATTGCAGCAAGAGAGAGAGCGAGAGAGAGAGTGAGAGAGAGAGACAGAGACAGAGACAGAGACACAGACACAGACAAAGGCAGATAAAGAGAGACACAGAAAAAGAAAGAGCAACAGACAGAGAAAAAATATATATTTCCTTTAAAAACAAACGGAACACAGCAATACAAATGAAAGGTATGTAACACATATGTATTTGCTGGCATGTAGTAGATGTTTATGAAGAGTACTCTACATACTGTGAATCATCCATATGTGGCAGCAGTACATATATCTGTGTATCTGTACATGTGCATAGGGCAAGGGACATACTGAAACTGTTTCCGAAGGGTGTACACATATACGTTGTTGAAGGTTGTTATGTGCATATTTCTATGTAGGTTGTAGTGTGTGGCAAAAAAAACAGCATGCAGTGCTGGTATATGACATGTGGTGGTTAAATGCTGTGGGTATGCTCTGTCAGTTTTGCAGTGCTGCAGCCAGTGAGGCCAGCTAAAGCTACATGGGCTGAGAACACCTTCAATGCAGTCTGCACAATACTGTGCAATATTATTACATAACTGTATATCTCACAACTGTTGCATAATTGATATTCCCACCATGAATAGTGGACTGTATATGTGCCTATATGTACATCTATATGTACAGCAATGGATGTTTATATGTATGTGTGTGTATATTATATATATATATATATATATATATATATATATATATATATATATATAGATATAGATATATATATATATATATATATATATATATATATATATATATATATATATATATATATATATATATATATAAATATATATATATATATATATATATATATATATATATATATATATATATATATATATATATATATGTAGATATGTCGATATATATATATATAGATAGAGGGAGAGAGACATGGGGCCTACTTACTGCGACAGGTGCCTGGCAACCAAGGTATGGACTGAAGCTCAGTGTTGACACTGCAGTGCCATCCCTTCTTGCCAGAACACTGTACCCATTAACTACCACATAGGTGGTAGTCTACCTAACACCGAAGGTGTGATAAGGGAACATGGGACACAGGTGGACAGTAGCCTCCCCTTCGATAATCACAATGCCACACTGGTCATGTACTCTGTCTACGTGGTACACGTCATCACAAAACGTGTGTCATCTAGGGAAATATAGCTCAGTGTTCCCCTCTACTTATCACACTTAAAACCCATTAGAGAGTACAATGCCAACTACAGAAACTGGAAAGGCCACAGACATACCTCACAAAGAGTAATACCAGCCTCAAACAGATGCCCTATGCAGACCAACTCACAAAACCACAGCTACACTGTGTTGCATAGCGCCTACTCAGAGGTGACCTCTGCCTAACATACTGAGCTATGTCACACCCATAGCTGTTGGACATCCTCCACGTTAACATATACCAATCCCTCCCAGATACACGCTCTAGGGTCCTACACCTTGTCAGCTCACTAAACAGCACATGCTGGAGGGATAGAGTGCTAACTCAGAGACATGCCATACTCTGGAACAAACCACCTATCAATAGCAAACAAAGCTCCTCATTAGCAGTTGTCATAAATACTCCTGATGATTGTTTGGGAGATAGGAAATACACCCCGGGAATCATCTCTGTGCTCTGGTTGACAGGGGCAAGTGAAATTAAATTACAAGTGTGTCAAAGGCCAGGGTAGCGTATGGCTAGGCTGCTGTAGGCCCTAGGGCCAATAACGTATTACCAAGCCATGACACTATGCACACACACATATACTTAGTGCAATAATTGCTATGTGAGGTTGACTGAGTGTGATGGTGAATGTGCTGTTGAATGTGTGCAAGGTCTGTAAAGGTGTGATAACTTACTGTGAAATTGTTTCTGTCATGGTAGTTTGTGTCCTAGCTGTGATCCCAGCAAAAGATGTGTATGCTATTGCTAGGCAGAAAAAGTAGTATGGCATACGGTGTGATGTAGTCCCTTGTTGTCGACTGTGATGTCCCATTGTAGGCTAAAGCAATACATGTATGCTTAGTGAATGGTACTGCTGCTGAATCCAACTCCCATATGAACTGTAGTACTACCTGAAGCTGTAGGCCTAAACAGTACAGTATGGTATATGTTCACATTGCTTGGAAACACTGTTTTGTGTCTTCCCTGTAGTCCTCACAGATTACATACCTCAGGCATAAGGTTTTGTAAGCAGTGACACACAGTACTGTATGGTACACAGGTAAAGCTCATCTGGGTTGGCATACATTTGTGTGTTGTATGTATGTCTGATGTGTGTGTTATTATACCTGTACCATGCCCTCAATCATATCTGTGTTACAGGGTATACGTGTGTATCTAGCAATATGTATAGTCTAGTACAGCAGTATGTCACCTATGTCAACAACTGTGCACATATGTTAGGCAGGGGTTTGGCATCAAAGACTACTGTGGTATACTGGTAATACTGTAACAGTACTTTGCATTCATTGCAATGGATGACATCTTTCTTCATGCATTAGCTTGATATATACCTCCTGTGGCTAGGTGGTGCATTGTGTCACATACAGTGTGCCATGTACTGTTGTATAGTCTTACATATTGGTTTCACTTTGTTGCTGTGCAGAACATGGTTTAATATATAGAACATGCTGGGCACTGTCAGGCGGTTGTGGGCTGAGCACTGATATGTGGTATTAAAAGTGTGTATCTACTGACAGCCAATAGGTTGCTATATATGGCATTTCATTGATATCTGTACTTTAAAATGTTAAGTGTGCCACATGACTTGCTCACAATTATTGTTTTCTTGTCTTCCAGGGACATGTCTCACCATCGCAACCCTGCGTATTCCCCTGAAGAGGAGGAAATAATCATAGCCACCCTACTACAACATCACACCCTGCTGTTCTCCAGAACCAGCCAGGACCAGCATGGGTGCACTGCACTGTGGAAGATGTTGTCCGTCGGGTGAATGACGTAGGCATGCATAACTGGACTTATGAACAGGTACGCCATCACTGCAGTGATTTAATTAGACATGTCCGGCAGAATGCCTCCGATGTCCACAGACAACACCCTGCCACACGTGGTGGTGCAGCATCACATCCGCCCCTCACCAGAGTGGAAGAGCTGCTCCTCAGTGTGGTGGCTCCTGGCCAACCACTACAACAGACATATGTCAACATGGAGGCTGGAGTCACCCAGCAAGTTGACTCGGAGCGTGCAGGTAACATGGCATATCTGTAGACTACTGTTAGCTCGATTGTTAGAACATGCATATGTCCGATGTGTACTGTGTATTTAGAGGATGTGGAGCCTGGTATTGTGCAATACTGATAATTTGGAACATAATCTGTATGCCTGTGACTGTCACCCGTTGTACTACTGTAAAATTACAAACTCACAGCAGCAATGCCATAGTTGTTGACACTGACATACTGTCTCATATCCTTGTAGGTCCCTCTAGTGTGACAGCAAGACAGCAAACCCATGATGGTGAGTGTTCTACATTTAATATAGCAAATAACATGTGCATGTCATAGGAGAGTTGTAGGCCATATACACATGTAAAACACCTACACATAATGCATGCTTTCCATGGTTTCTGTGGGACTATGCACATCCCAGTAACATGAGTAGCTGCCTCAAACATGTGCAATACACAGAGTATCCCAACCAATTGTGGTACACTGTAGTGGACATTGTATAGGCAGAGTCAATACACACGCACACAACATACACCACTTTGTCATACGCAGTAAGTGTTAATATGATACACATGGTGTATTTAGACACCTGCTGTAAGGTCAGACTCCAGTATCCCAAATGTCATCCACACAGCACACATACTATACCTGAGGGGTAGAGGCCTATCATGGGGCGGTGCAACACTCTTCAACACACAACACATTCATGTTAGGCAATGCTCCCTATTGAACACCTTACATACCCATGTAACAACTGCCTGTGAAATGGTTAATGTAGCCAAAGTGCTGCAGTTCAGGTACAGCAAGATAGTTGCCAGTGTGGCACACATTAGTGGCCTTGAGTGACCACATGATGCTGCCTGATGATGGCTCATGGTACTACACTACATCCAGTTACAGTAAATACAGTACTACACATAGTGCATGCTGACATGTGTGATAGGACTCTTTGGCTTGTGATACTGTACTCCACCATCAACCACTAATGAGTATGTTCTGGATTGCTGTTGGTGTGTGTATGTGTGTGTGTGTGTGTGTGTGTGTGTGTGTGTGTGTGTGTGTGTGTGTGTGTGTGTGAGTGTGTGAGTGTGTGTGTCAACTTTAGTGAGTAGTGTATTTGTGTGCATGTGTGCATGTGTTCATGTATTCATGTGTGCATGTGTGCATGTGTTCATGTGCTCATGTGTTCATGTGTTCATGTGTGCATGTGTGCATGTGTGCATTTGTGCATGTGTGCATGTGTGCATGTGTGCTAACAGCATGTACAGATTGTAAAGTGTGTTTCCTGTCTTCCTCTCACAGGTGCTGAGGTTGTGTTGGTTGAGTGCAGCAGGGAACCTGAAGTCACTACCACAAATAGTGGAAATGATGATACATGTGTTGTGGCACAGGCAGGTTTGACAGGGTCTGTCATTTGTTTGTCAATCGACAGTACACAGCTTTCCACCCCATCTATGCGCACATCCATACTGCCAATACATCCCTCATCACCAATGGCCTTAGTTGAGGGACACAGTAGACATTGACCAGGATAGTGTGGTATCTATGGCACATGCATCCCCTCACAGCAGCCATACCCAGATTCCTGTAATGGTACCACATAGGCAGATGTCCAGGGGTTCTCGTGGGAGCACTGCTGGTCATAATGTCCCTGGCAGATGTGCCCCCACAGGTCTTGCAACCTCAGGTATGTTCCGGGCTGTAATGCAGGCACAGGCACGTATGGAACGGTACACCAGACAGGGACTAAGGGCACAGAGGGCCCATAACACCACTATCAAGGACAGTATCCATGACCTTGCCGGTGCCATCCATAATTACACTGAGTTCATTGATTGACATTGGGTGGAGACACTAGATGTCCTCTGCAATGTCATGTCCATGTGCCAGGACAGTGCAGGACAGCTGAGACATTGACGTGGACATATGCCAGCAACATCATCAGCTGTCAGTCGCCGCGGACAACACACAAGTCACAGCCGCTCCCGTAGTGGCAATACCAGCCCCAGCAATGTTGGGGCTGGGCTGTCAATAGACCATCCTAGAAGGCCACATGCACGTGGCTCTGGCCAGTCCCAGCAGGGACATGGGTCCAGTCGACATCCCTCTGCCTCTGATAATAGTACCCAGTCTGGCTTAGTACCCGATACTGTCCGTGGCACCCCTGCCAGGCACAGGTACTGTGTCCGTGGCCAGAGATGGTGATCTGTACAGCCTGGCAGGAACAGTCTGTGGCTGTCCCACAACCTCCCATATTTGGCAGCCATATGGTGGAACTGTGTGCATGCAGACACACACACATAAACCAAACACCTAGGGCTAACACATACACACACACATTACATCAGCATTGACCCATGCTGTACTGTTGTCCCTCACACACACACACACACACACACACACACACACACACACACACACACACACACACACACACACACACACACACACACATGTCAATTGGATGGGTCAATGTTGGGCTCTGGCAAACCAACAACACACCCTGTGAATATGATGAAACTGTGCCACCTCCTGTTATCTGTAACATTGATGCAGGAACAGGCTAACATGGTGCTGATGCACAGTGTGACTTAATAGCAGTGTAGCAATGTTAGCATGTTGTCAACAGTAAAGTGTAATGATATCCTTGTAGGTATATCTGAGCAGGCATGATGCATTAAAGCTATGATTATCAATGCAGTATTGTTTACACCAGTATTAATTCCATAAATGTATTGTCCACCCATGTGCCACTTGGCTGATGTGTGTAGTTCTGGCAGCATGTGTTGGTGAGTGGACAATATGTGTGTGATGTGTGCAGTACAGATTTGCAGGTGTACATTTGTGAACATGGTGGAGGTGCACTGTCTGCATGTACGTGCATAGTGGACACATGGGAAGGGTGACATGACCTGTATTACACAGTGTTAACACTTCATAATTTCTATTGGTGGCCAGTATGCATTTTGCTACACATATGTTTTAACTTGGGTACACATGTGTGTATGACATGGTTTGACACTATGCTGTGGGTGATACTGTTACTATCTGTCATTGGTTTGCATTCTGGTAGTATACACAACCTCAACAGCCTGACTATAACCAATTGTTAGATGATGTCTTGACAACTGACACACAGATGTAGGAAACACAGTAGCATTTGGATCCTTCCGGTACTATACTATACCAGTAACCAGTGGTATTGACCACCACCCATTCCTGGGACCACTCCTGTTTGGCATGTAGCCCTCTTAGGTACAAGCAAACACACTAGGGATATGTCCATCCACATCTGGTAATGCATACAGTGGCCTACAATGCATTCTCCGGATGAGACACTTATCCTCCACAAGGGTATCATACAGATACCTGTTGTCCAACCCATGCTGTAAAGCTATAAGCCAACTATAGCATAGTCATCCACATTTACTAAACATAGTATCCCGACAGTACCACATAGGTAGTAGCCCACAACATGTAGAAGGGGTACCGATGTGTGTACATACAGCCATGTGTTATGTCATCTGCCCTTTGGTATTCACATTTCCAAAGGTATTCTGAAGTCCCTCGGTGTATCACATAAGCAATAAGGGGTCTGTATGCATATCCACAAAGTTGTTGTACACCTATAATGAATGTCCATTATTGACAGACTTTGTTTTGTTTGAACATGTCTGAAATATACCCCAGGCATGAACCCTCACTCACACTATTCTATAGAAACGGTCATGGGTGTGTGTGACACAGATGACCTAGGCCACAGATCACTACAGTGGCTGGCCTTGTCACAAACATACATATGTGACCTAAGGTCTGAGAAGCAGCAGCACAATCTGTCAAAGGTAACAGATGTATTCATGTAGAAAGCAGGCTTCACACCTATGAACTAATTGAGGTCACATGTACATATATGTATTTGCTACACAGATACCTGAAGTGTGCAGTGCACATACTGTTGTTTTACTGATATGTCATACAGTAGTAAAAGCAAAACCCACAACACATTGACCAACAGTGATACACACACACACTCAGCAATTGCAGGATTCAAACACCTACCTAACTATGTTATGATACTAGAGAGATATGCATTAACATGATGCGCAATATGCAAACCCACAACACATTGATCAACAGTGACACACACACACTCAGAAATTGCAGGATTCAAACACTTACCTAACTATGTTATGATACTACAGAGATACACATTAACATGATGCGCTATATGCTTTACTGGGAGTTTTTATTTCCATTGCTGTATTTGTGGGATGTTGACATCATCAGACTTGCCAAAGAGGAATATACCTCTTTTAAGGTGTTTTCCTAGTCTCCAAAAAGGGCACTCCTCTCAAAGGAAATCACACACAAACATACACCCCCACAGTAATTACAGGATTCAACCCCCTACCTAACTATGTTATAATACTACAGAGATATGCATTAACACAACGCGCTATATACTTTAGTGGGAGTTTTCATTTCCACTGCTGTATTTGTGGGATGCTGACATCATCAGACTTGCCAAAGAGGAATATACCTCTTTTAAGGTGTTTTCCTATTCTTCAAAAAGGGCACTCCTCTCAAAGGAAATCACACACAAACATACACACACACACACACACACACACACACACACACACACACACACACACACACACACACACACACACACACACTCAGCAATTGCAGGATTCAAACCCCTACCTATGTTATGATACTAGAGAGATACGCATTAACATGACGCGCTATATACTTTACTGGGTGTTTTCATTTTTCCTGCTATATTTGTAGTATGCTGACATCATCAGACTAGACATGGTAATGTGTGTGCACTTTGTTTTATGCAATCCCAGGACTGAGCCATGGGGGACAGCAGGTGTTAACAGCTTGAACAGGACTCCACAGTTCTTAGCTTGTGTGATCTATCTGTGGACCAGTTGCCAATCCATCATATGACAATACATATTTATGCACAGATTGCTGATTATGTGGATACGACACATGTCTGGGATGTTGGAAAAGGGCTATTCAAAGTCTATGTGGGATGTGTGTAGCTCATTTCAGTGATGTATGTCCTGGGTGGCTGCCTTGCAAACAGTCTAGCAGGTTTGAGAACCATGATCTGCCCATGACCAAACCAAAGTTGGTAGGGTTGTGTGTTTGTAGGCTTCCAATAGCTCTGTTTATGACTTTAATCATGATGGACTCCATGGCCTTGCAGATCAGACTTCATAGGCTTATGAGACTATAGTTCCCATGGTCTGTTGTGCACCAACACTTGTGGAGCATGCCATATGTTGCTGTAACCCATTCAACAGTTTCATATCCTGTAGAGAGGGTGAGGCTCAACAGACTGTTCAGGTGCAGGGTCTGTTTTTCTGCAGTTCATTTATGACACATATAGGGAAACAATGTAATCCAACTGATGCCATGTATTCAGCTTTGGAAGGAGCTGTTTACCCATTCTACATGTGATATATCCTGGTATGATGATAGGGCTTTTTGTCAGTGGGAGGTGGGTATGTATGTATGGGCCTGTCTGACAGGATGTTGGCATTGTCAGTCATTTACAGTTGGCCCTGACTCAGGACATATATGAGTGTACATTGCTATTTATGACATAGCTGAAGGAAGTGTCATGGTTCTGCCTGGACTCCTTCGCAGATCATCTTTCCAAAACACCAACAAGCTTAAGCACTAAACCCCTCTTATACTCTTTTACACACTTAACACCCTACTGATCCTTTTTGACCAGTCAAAAAGTATTTCATCATAATATCCTGACATGTCCAAAGGTCAGTTTTGTGTGTACTCTCCAGTCCAGCTGGTGAATATGAGAATTTTGAGGCAATGTTACAACTGCCTTTTGTACACAGACAACCCTCTCCTCCTCCCAACAAACTCAAATATATGTGAGAGCTGCAACTATATAGCCAAACTGGAGGCTGTGCTCTCTCGACTCATGACTGGCACAGTCTATCAGGAGTAGAAGGTAACCACACACACCACAAATCCAGTCTCACATAAACCTATAGCAACAGCAAACCAAACACATAAACACACAAAAACATACTCAGAGGCTCTAAATAAAAATCTGCCTAAGCAGCAGAGACCTCCAAAGCAGACACCCAAACAACTGCTACCCCACAACAATACCCATGTATCACATAGTTCATAAAGTCAGTGTGCCACACAGTCACTGCCCTTAAGGCTAAACAGCACACCTAATACACTTGTAATGGGTGACTTTATTGTCAGACACACTGACATCCCACTCACCAGGCTGAACAAGGAGAAGGTCACTGTAAGCTGTCTGTCGGGTGCCAGGATCTGCCACATAACACATGCACTCAGGTCACTCCAAAGCAAGTACAAATATGACTCCGTCATTTGTCCATGCTGGTGTGAATGACCTGAGATGTACCTCCCTGGACTACATGAAAAGAGACATAGAGGTGCTCTCTGATCATGTAGCCCAGGCTGGTATGACCCTGACCTTGAGTAGCATCTTACCCTCACCAAGAATGATGCCACAGTATAAAGACAAAATGATCAATTTTAACAATTGGCTAATGTATTGGGTTCATTCAAAGGGGATCCAGTGTCTGTCAGCCTGGGATGACATGCTCAACAAGCCACGTTGCTTCACTAGGGATGGCTTGCACCTGCCACCCCTGGGCTTTCGAATACTGGCTAAGGCTCTTGCCACCCCCATAGTGCCTTTTTTAGGCAAGGCTGAAAAGACAAACCCACCTCCATAGACAATACAAGGAAAAAGAAACTAAGGGTAATGCTGCTCAACGCCAGAAGTCTAAACCTCAAAATGCACACACTCGAGGCTCTCCTCAGTATGGAGAATATCGATATCTGTGCAGTAACAGAAACCTGGTTCAAGGCTTGCAAAAGCACCCCAGCACTACCAGGTTATACTTCATACCATGCTTTTCGGCCACAAAACTCGGACCGAACCACAAAAGGAGGGGGATTATCCATATACATTAAAGATACCCACACCTCAAGGTTAGTAGCACTGCACAAAGCATCGGAGACCATCCATGTGCAACTAACAGTGGGCTAAACTGCCTTTCAATTTGTAGCCTGCTACAGACCACCCTCCCAAACTCAGGAACCACACTCGGCTTTCCTGAGAACACTGGAGAATATGAAGGTCTCTCCAAACACCATTATATTGGGTGACTTCAACTACCCAAACATTGACTGGGAATACTACTCAAACCCCAACACCCTCGCCCAACGGTTCCTAGAATTTATAAACTCAAATGCTATGGAACAACTGGTCACCACCCCCACAAAAGGGGAAAACATATTGCACCTGGTCATCACCAACATGGGGACTCTATGTTCCACACCAGAGGTATACCCCTCATTGGTAAGGTCAGACCATAAATTTATCTCACTGGACATCCATATCCCATCCCCACCCCCAGCCAAGGTAATCTCGGTGAAGAACTTCTCAAAAGCAAACTTCACACTTCTTAAAACTGAGGTGATATCGTTCAAAGCCCCCGGGCCAGTGGAAAATACGGCTCAAACCGCAGAATCCTTTACAAACGCATTCTATGGACACCTACAGGAATGCATGGATCGTGTTATCCCAAATAAAAACAAGACTGACTCCTCCAAAGGCAGGAGACCTGTCTGGTGGACCCCGGCCATAAATAAGCTATACAACAAAAGGAGGAAGCTACTACATGATAGAGCAAAATCCCAAAAAGGGAAGGCATCTCTGATCAGTACTAGCAAGAAGCTACGATTCCTCATAAAATCATCTAAGGCCAGCTTCGAAAGAAAAATTGCACGACACTAAAGACAATCACAAGGCCTTCTTTAGTTATGTCAGGAACCTGGGTGGCAACTCCCAGATATGCTCTGAGTTAGTGCAAAATGACAAAAAATTACACTGAACCCACAGACATTGCCAACATCCTGGCAGACAGGTTCAGTGCAAATTTCTCCCCCCCATCCCCCCAAAAGTACAAATGCCCATCCCAACAGAGTGTAGCCTCCCTGACATCACAGATGAACAGGTGAGAGCTGCCCTCTCCAAGGCAAAAAACACAGCATCAATGGGACCGGACGGTGTCCCGGGCTGCATCTTACACGAGCTTCAAGAAGAACTTAACCCTCACATAAAGTCACTGTTCAGTCTCAGACTTACTACAGGATATGTACCCAAGGAATGGTGTACAGCAACAGTGATCCCGCTCCACAAAGGTGATGCCACAACAGACCCCGGAAACTATCACCCTATAAGCCTGACTAGCCTGGTCTGCAAAGCTATGGAGTGTATCATCATGGAATACATAAACAAAGACTTCGGGAAGCTCCAGACACTGGATCCTACACAATTTGGCTTTTTTAAGGGCAGATCTTGCCTCTTGAACCTGGTCGACTTCTTTGAAACAGTTACCAGGGCCATAGACGAAGGGAAGGTAGTCCACACAGCCTACCTGGACCTTGCAAAAACCTTCGACACAATACCCCACTCGGGCATCATAAATAAGCTCACCAGCTTTAATATCAACCCATATGTCACAAGATGGGTTGCAAATTGGCTCAGGGATAGCACCCACATGGTCAGAATTGCAGGTGCCATGCCAGACTCTAAACCAGTTACAAGTGGTGTCCCACAAGGCTCAATCCTGGAACCTCTCTTGTTCGGTATATATTTCTCTGAGGTACAGGCTAACACGGGAGGACTATGGCTGACCAAGTTCGCAGATGACTGCAAACTGGATGCCATAATTCACTCTTCAGCTGACACAAGCATCCTCCAAAAGGGTCTCACAGAGACGGATAACTGGTGCCAGAGCCATGGCCTAAAGCTAAATGCCAAAAAATGCATAGTCATCCCCTTTGGGAAAATCAAAGTGCCCACAAATTACCACATAGGTGTTAATCCATTAAGTACGGAAGAAGTAATTAGGGATTTGGGGACCCAAGTAGATAGTAATCTCTCCTTTGACAATCACGTTGCCAAAGTGGTTAGAAAGACCTTCTATATAGCCCACCTTATCATGAAAGGTTTCACATCTAGACCAAGAGAGGTCATTGTGCCCCTCTACTCATCACTCATCAGGCCCATAATTGAAGACAATGCCCCATTTGGGATGTACTTTACCCGACATCTGCAGCAACTGGAAAGACCCCAAAACTACCTCGCCAAGAGGATCAAGGGACTCAAATAGATACCCTACGCAGTTTGGCTAAAGAAATTCCAGCTCTACTTGGTTGCTTACCGCCTACGCGATCTGTGCCTGACATATAATGCCATGTCCAACCCAGAATTAATGGACATGCTCCACCTCAGGATATCCGAATCCCTTAGAGCTACACACTCCAGGGACTTAAACCTCAGCACAGAAATAAATAGGACATGCTGGAGGGACATATTCATATCCCAGAGGCTCCCCTCACTCTGGAACAAAATCCCAGTCCAAGTTAGGCAGAGCCCCTCACTGACCCTCTTCAAGAGAAATCTTGACGAGTAGATGGGAGATCATAAGTTTACCCCTGGGATCTCTTCTGGGTCCCTGCTAGACATAGGCACAATAAACTAACCATAAAAGGGCTATCTTCTGTGACCTACTATTTAACGGCACAGTCTACTAATCTAAAAGGGTGGCGAAAGCCAACACACTCTGGCTAGGCTTATAAATGCCCTAAGGCAGATAGCCTAGTATCAACCTATGAACCTATGATAATGTTTGGAGTGCACATTGTTTATTGATGATACTGATTGCAGGTTTTTTATCTTCTTTGCTTTCCCACGTTCTATGAACAACCTAAGTATCTGTAGTACTTATTTGGTTATGACAGGGTTCCAATATATTATATATGTGTCTGTTGTCATATAACTGTGCACAAGGCAGGATTGGTGAATAGTGAGAGGTTCCTGGGTTAACACATGCAACTGCCAGATATGTGTGGCCCACTGCTGTACTCAGACATGGCCTAAGTGTTTGAGCATGCCCAGTCTGGCCTTTCAGTATTTTGTTGCCTGACATTTGTCTCATTTATTCAAGTGTGTGAGCAGACACAGTGTGACCTTTCAGTATGTTGCTGTCTGAAGTCCACTACATTTGTTGATGTGTGTGAACACGCCCAATATTAACATTTATACTATATGTGTGTTGAAAATCAAGTTGTATTTTTACTGCAGGGCTCACCTTTGTGTCATAACTCGACAGGGATTATGCTGTGCCTGCAGGGTTTCCATGAGACACTTTGCATAGACTTATCAACATTTCTTCATACAAGCTAACCAGTGAAATACTGATATGGTTTAGTGGTTCAGTACTGTGACTATATTGCACAGTATCCTGGGTTCGAGGACTGTCACTGCTTTATATTTTCATACTGGGCAGACCAGACTGCTTAAGGAACAGTAAAGCAAATATGAGCATGTTCACCTGACTTTGCTCAACTATGCCCAACTTTGACCGAACTTGCCCAACATTGCTCACCGTTAACCAACATTGCTGAACATTGCCCAATATTGCTCAACATTGCCCAAAGTTGTGCTAGTTAGTGTGTGCAATTTTGTTTACATATACTAAATAGTGGTAAAAGCTGTTTAGCACTGCTTTATATTGCTTAAAACATGGCAATCATGCCTCAGGTGGTGCTGCAGGGCTGCCTATGTTGGATGCACATAGTACACTCCCTATACATGTTTGATAACAGGTAGTGTCAAGTTAGGCATCCCTTTTACTATATGTGCGAGTCAGAGAGAGGTATCATTTCCAGGGTTCCTACTGAGCCAGTGTATGTGCTATGCTTTGCCTCTTTGCCAAGGCCAAAGCATACTGGGCATGCCTCCTTCTGCCTACTGGGGCAGGCTAAGGTTGTTCCTCCTCTGAATCATGCTCTGCCTGTGATGGCCTTGGCAATGGTGGGGGGGCTGTTTGGCCCGGCCCTATGCTGCTCCTGCTGCAGCTGTTTTCGCAGGATCATATTATGTAGCATAGCACATACCATGACAATTTGGGTACATGTAGTTGGTGAGTACTGCAAGGCTCCACCAGATGTGTCCAGGCACTGGAACAGTGACTTGAGCAGCCCAAACACACGCTTGATTACATTTCGTGTTTGTGCGTGTGCCTCATTATGGCATTCCTGTTTAGGTGTGTGTGCATTTCTGATTGGTGTCATCAGTCACAGCTCCAGTGCATATCCAGCATCCCCCACTAGGTGACTATGAGGGATGTCCCCATTGGCAAATGTCTGGTACAGCTGTGTCAGATGACAGATATGGGAATCATGGTAGCTTCCAGGGCAGCCAGCACACACATTCAGTATTATGCCCAGGGCATCACACACAACCTGGCAGTTGATGTAGGGGAAGCCCTTGCGGTTAAAGTAGGCCCTACCCTGCTCACTGACTGGTGCTTTGATGTATATGTGCGTGCAGTCTATTGCACCCACTACCTCAGGTTATTCCTCTATTTGCTGGAAAAGACGCATATTGCTGGCCAATACCTCACAGGAATTGGGGAAATATACATGATCACCGACATGTGCTGACATGGCATTCAGGAACTAGTGCAGTACCCTGGATGCTGATGCCTATGATATCCCCATCATATCACCAGTTGGTCTCTGGAAGGTACCTATTGCTAGTATTCTTAGGCCAACACATACCTTGGTTTCCACTGGGATGGGTTTGCCTCTGTTGGTTCTGTGTGTGATGCGTGGCCTGCACAGCTCAACAATTTGCTGCAGGAGGTCTCTGTCCACTCTATAGTGCTCCACTATCTCCAGCTCATGTAGCCCCTGGTAGGTTACCCTGGGCCTGTACACTCTTCTCCATCTCTTCACTGTGGGTTGCTCAGCAGCATTCACATTGTCACCACCCTCAGCATGTTGCATATGTCACCTTATAACAGCAATGGCAGCCCCTAACATTTCTTTGTCTCAGTAAAGCTTTTTAAGTTTTCACTTCTCTTAGTTTACTGCAGTGTTGCAGTGTCTCTGAGGAAAACATGGTGGAAAGTTGTTTGCAGAGTTTTAAGTGCTGGGCTAGGCTGGGCTAGTGTACTGCCTGTGTAATTGCCTGATTCTGATTGTTTTCACCTGCTAGCTCTGCTAGTTCTCATTGGTTAACTTCCTACTGTTTGTTGTGCTTCCTTTTCCCTTTCTGTTTCCACAGGGGCAGCGCCGCTCACACAAGCGCAAACATGCTGACACACGTGCACACGCGCGCACACATGCTTACATGGCCTAACTCTTGCTGACTCCTAATTAAACGTGCGCACACAGGTGCAAACGCGCTTACTCACATTTCAACAACCTTACACATACTCTGGCTTAAACACATGCACACAGGCGCACATGCATGCACACAGTCTTACTCGGATATACAGGAGCGCACCCGTGTAAACACATTGCAGGCACTTCAACAAGAAACTTTAGTGTTATCCACGGCATACACCTTCAATTTCTTGCCTTTAGCTAGGATACCTGTAGACACACCTCTTCCAGTGATGAGTAACTGACAGCGAACACATGCCACTCTGCTCCAATGAGCTTACATTCTTTCATACATACCCCCCTCGTGATGTCACCTATCTTCTACTCTGATACTCTCCTTATCCTTCTCTTACACTCCACTGACTTTGCTCATTTGCCATGTAAAATTGGGATTCACTATCCTTACCCTCATTTGCATAGGATTGCCTACTAATGCTTGGTTACATCTCTTAGACTGAGCTTCCCCCCTTAGCAACCTCTACTTAGTAGCCATGTTGTCTTCGGCCTGCCATCCACTTGCATGGAAAATTAAGATTTTCAATAAAATCTCTATTTGTGGCTTTTAATTTTTGGTTTTCTGGTTTTCAAAGCGCAGCACGTTAGCTCAGCGCTGCACTATGCTTGAACTTTGGAGATCGAGGTAAAAAAAAATTATTATTTTTTTTTTATTTTGCAATGGGGAACATTGCCAATGGCCGTATATTTGGCCATTGGCATGCTTCCTCAACTGGATGCATCCTTTATTTGGAGCTGTCACGTCTCCGTTTTGCTATTTGCAGAACGGTACTCAGTTGTCAACGGAATACATTTCTGCAAATAACACTACTCTTACTCGGACAGGCTAGGGTTTCCTGGATCGCAAATTTACCTCATTTGCATAGCTTTCGGCAGAAAATGAGGTAATTTGCATAACCTAGCCCTGTTCGTGTAAGAGTAATTTTAGGAGCTTTCTTGCACGCCCCTGCCGGCTGTTCCTGGATCGCTCGGTGGACATGTTGGCTGCATGGAGTCTTACTCTACTCTTAGACTCCGTGCAAGCCTTCGTGAATCCGGCCCAAAATGTTGTTCCCAATATGACATGATGCAATTAGCAAAGATGGGGGCGCATGCAGCACCCATGGCAACCCCCATTCTTTGCCTCTAATATTGGCCCTCAAAACACAAATAATTATTTAGAAGCACCATTTCCATGAATGTAACGCATGCATTGATGGTGTGCTGATCATATAAACCAGTGTTAAATAACTGGGTCTCTAACCAAGACAACCCCTCATCATGTGGCATCACCATAAAAGACTTACAACATCTATTGTAACCAAGATGTTGTTTTCGTCGAATTTAATTTAGCTGTCCATTTGGACATTTGTGAATTGAGATGGCAGCTTAGGCTTGATGACACAAATTTTCCAGGATTAAATGAGGTCATTAGTATTTCCAGTATTCTGAAATTAAGACATATATTGGGGTAAATATTACGGTTAACATTTGTTTTAAATGTTTATTCAATTGACACAATTTTAGGTTATTATTTATGACAACATTCCATAAAATATCCACCTTATATCTAGTGTCCAATATATGTTTTACCCATTGTATTAATTTTCACATTAGTATATGGCCATTTATTTGTGTTCAACTTCAGGCATATACAAGGTTATATACATAAAACTTTTATAGCTGCACTTCAGAAAAAGTTTTGATTATTTTTGTGTTATATTCGGATATCTGTCTTTTCCTTTTAGCGATTTGTATTCAACATTTGCTTTTTGTATGAGTCCACTGATATAATAAGGGACTTTAATGTGATATATCCTTTTAAGGTTTAATTGGAGCCTTATTAGGGCTTTATTATTCAAGGCTGGGTTTTCTTTACTATGTGTGTATTTTTGCATTTTTGAATTTGTTCTGAGGAAGTCCCCTACCATTGAAGGAAGAAAGCGCTTACCTGTCAACCGTTGAATAAAATTGTGTGGTTTTAGCTGTTCTGGTGGCTGGCTGTCCATTCCTGTGGATTCTTAGGAATAAGTATATTAGAGGGTCAGCCCAGGTTGGAAGGTTTGGAGACAAAGCCAGAGAAGCAAGATTATGTTGGTTTGGACATGTGCTGAGGAGGGATGCAGAGTATATTGGGAAAAAGATGCTAAGGATGAAGCTGCTAGGTAACAGGAAAAGAGGAAGGCCTAAGATTAGGTTTATGGATGTGGTGAGACAGGACATGCAGGTGGTTGGTGTGACAGAGCAAGATGCAGAGGACAGGAAGAAATGGAAACAGATGATCTGCTGTGGTGACCCCTAATGGGAGCAGCCGAAAGAAGAAGAAGAACTGTCTTGAAAATAAAGGAGAAGCATCTGAGACCCCTTTATTGATTACATGTCACTTTAATGTCATGTTGACCTCATTTAGGGATAGAACTGTTGCCTCAAGTGAAAAACATTGCTGTTTTCAAAAAAAATATATAATACATACCATAGATTTACTGGATGCATGGAGATCTATGCATTCAGATAAAGAAAGCTGTACCTTCATAGCTTCTACTTCTAACACATCTATTAGGTTAGACTATTTGTTAGTGTTGAAGTGTCTAATGAAAGAAGTTAGTGCCACAGGCATAATGATGCATCCTGGCAGACCATTCACCAGTTGCTCTTTCCTTTTGTCTACCCCCCTTCAGACAAGTAGGAATAGATTATGGAGTTTGGACCTTTTACTTTTGAAGCATGAGGTATCAAGAATTTAAGTGAGGTATGTTTTATTAAGAGTAATCCACTAGATCATTTCTCCACAACATAGTGGTAGGACTTCTTCAAGCTGGAACTGTGGAGTCTGTTTACTACAGGTAAGAGATTATTTCTAGAGTATGTTAGCAGGCAGATTGCTGATCTGGAGGTGGAGGTACATGTGCTATTTGGAAAACACAAGATGGTCAGGTTTCTAGATGCTAACCAACTTCAGAAATATGAGGCATAACATAAAAATGGTGTAAAGCAATTGTTACCTGGAACAAGAGGCCATGAGGCTGCGGGTCATCAGGAATGTACCAGGGAAGTGGCTTGACCTAAGCTAAAAGAAGGGCATATACACAGCATGGGGAAAGCTTATTACATCAGAAACGGGGATCAGGAATGAGTTTGTGCTGTTTTATATAGATCTTTAATCAAAACCTGATGTGGGGATGGCTGGAAAAAAATAATGTACTTCTTTCCACAGGAAAGCAAACTCAAGAAAATAAATGATAGGTAAAAACAGGAATTGTACAAACATATTAAAACTGAGGAATCGGTAAAGCTTTAGCTACTACCCCAAGGGGGAAGCCCAAAGCCTAGATTGCTTTAATACAATACTGTATGTATAATCTTTTAAGAAATGTGATTTCTGACCCAATGCATTCTTTAAGGCTTTCAAAGAAAGCTCTGTAACTAATCCCCTTTCATATGTTTCAATAATATCTGTCCTTTTAATACCTGGCAAAGATCCAGCCAGAGTAGCAAATTATTGCCCTGTCTTCGTTATAAATATAGACATAAATATATATGCCAAATTGCTGGATGAAAGTGTCAAAAATTTGCTACTTATGTTAATTTTATACCCAAACATGAATTTTTGTTAAGGGGAGATCTAGCACAGGCCATCTTAGAATGTTAAGTGACTATATGCAAGGTTAGAGAATGTCCCTGAAACAGCAGGGGCTGTATTGTTGGACTCTGCCTTTGACTAAATTTGTTGGGATTACATTTATAAATAATGGAATCATATGTTTTCCTGGTTACTTTTTAAATGCAGCTCAGACCCTATATTTCTGTCTGCTAGCTCAAGTACAGACCATTACGTTTAAAGCTAGTGCTTTTCCTTTATTTAAAGGTACAGGCAGGGCTGCCCACTTTCACCCATCCTGGATTTCTGGTTCATAGGTTCATAGGTTTATACTAGGCTATCTGCCCTAAGGCATTTATAAGCCTAGCCCAAAGTTTTGTGGCTTACGCCACCCCTTATGTTAAAAAATACTGTGCCCATTAGTTTGTTGTGCCTCTGTCCAGCAGTGACACAGAGATGATTCCCGGGGTAAACCTACGATCTCCCATCCACCGGTCAAGATTTCTCTTGAACAGAGCCAGCGAGGTGCTCTGCCTCACATGGACTGGGATTTTATTCCACAGCATAGGGAGTCTCTGGGTGACAAATCTATCCCTCCAGCATGTCCTATTTATATCCGTGCTAAGGTTTAAGTCACTTGCTCTAGTGGATCTGGTAGATTTGGATTTTTTGAGGTGGAGCATGTCCATTAATTCCGGGTTGGACATGGCCTTGTATGTCAGGCACAGGTCACCTCTGAGCAGGCGGTATGCGACTGAATAGACCTGGAGTTTCTTCAGTCTGGCAGCATATGACAGATTTTGGAGTCCCTTTATCCTTTTGGTGAGGAACTTTTGGGGTCTCTCCAATTGCATGCTTAATCAGTCAATTAAAATTACAGGGTCACAGCTGCAAAACACAGAAACCAAAGCTCTTTTCTGCATTGATGACTGCTTCATTTTAGCTTAAAACCCCAAAAAAAGACTTGATTAGTGTGGTAAACCTGCTAACAGACTTTGTGCTATTATTAGGATTGACTTAATGCTTCCAAGTTTGAAATGTCTCCATGAAGTGCTTAGCTCTTCTATGCAAGATATCAGGAACCTCTATTTCCCTTAGGATGGAGCCATGACCCATCCAAACATCTGGAACTTAAATGGCAACCTAACCCTCTTACCATGACTAATATAAACCTGAAGGCAAGATGGAAAAAAGCTTTTGTTTTGTTTCATGACAGACAGAAATTATAGCTTCTAAATGCACCTATATCTTTCAAGTTAACTGAAAGTAATTGATTTAGAATAAAGGCTGAAGCAAATCATCTCAGTTCTAGTTATTGGACACCTCTTCTCAACCCTTTCCATACAAGTAACAAAAATAATTTGGTTACTTTATATAGCCAGATGTTAGTTTTCAGTACTAGAACATGCAAAGAAGATATTGTAAAGGAGTGGAGCTCTATGCCTTTTGACAGGATAGGGCATTAATTCATTCCTCAAGCACTTAAAGTCATGACGCAGTTTTTGGACAGTAATACAGTCTTCCATACCTTTACAAGTTGGTACGTGGAGGTAGGATATGGGGTTTAGCAGCCCCATTGAAGTGTTGCTTTTCCCTTTGAAATTATAGGTATTCTACAAGTAAAGCCTTATTTTGCATAAAGAGGGAGTACGTGGTTTAGGGACTTGTGTTTGGAGTTCAGTGGCTCCAGAGTTTTTGCTGCCTTCCATTTATTTGAAAAAGAACTATGACCGTCAAATTAGGACCACTGGAAATACTTCAGACTCAGGTATATGATAAGCAGGTCAATGTTTAAAGGAGGAATGAGTCAGTCCTTCTCTCCTAATGAGGTTAATAAAGACAGTACACTGGATTTGGGAGTGCATTGCATGGCAGAAACTATAAGCATCTATGCCTTGTGACCTCATGCTGTTTTTTTACAGCATTCTATGTTCCAAGGCTTCCAAATATAAAGGTCATGAAGATAAGGCTCCTTCAGCTAATAGCAGTGGTCAGATTCTGCATTTCCACAGAATGGAATTCCTCTAAAAAGCTCAACAAAACCTGACTGTTATCATGGCTGTCATGCTATAGTAAAACCCTGGCACATTCCTTGAATTGTTCACTGAAACTTTTGGATAGAAGGCCAGACAACAATTCACTGTCTTCAGCAAGTAACTTTTGGTTCTCTGTGTATGGCTTCATTGTGCAACTAATGATTTGATAGAAACAGAACTGCTGTTTTATTGATTACATTTTTGATCATCTAAAATACCCTATCATTCTTATCTACACACTAGATTTCTTCACCTGTCAGATGAGTAGGATTATTTGCATCAGTTGTTGACTCTTGCTGACTCTGTACAATCACTTGCATAAGTGTATAGACTTGGGTGTACCAGAAAGAATGAAATCCAGAGTCCCAAAAACAAGCTGCCATGGTGGACACCCAACATCAACAAACTTTACAATAAATGCAAAAAGTTGCTGTCCAAGAAAACAAAGGAGAGGCCCCAATTATGGAAAAGTACAATCCTCAGACTCAGCAGACATTTAAGACAACTTGTCAAATCCTCTAAGTGCTTCTTTGAGAAAAACTTAACAAGCACAGCCAAGGATAACCATAAGGCCTTTTACAGCTACATACATAGCCTAAAAGGTAGGACACAAGCATGTGCAGAACTAGTGACCAATGGTATCACACACACACTGACTTCACAGAGATAGCAAACCTGCTAGTGGATTGGTTTGGCAAAAAATTCACTCCCTTATCCCCTCCAAACTTATCACAAACCCTCCCCCAAATCCCCCCCACCCCACATATCTGAAGAGCAGGTCATCAAAGCCATGTTCAAGGTAATAAACACAGTCCCTATGGGACCAGACGGCATCCCAGATTGTCTTCTAAACTGGCTAAAACATGAGCTGTCATCACCATTAAGTATCGTTATCAATCATAGCCTAAACACAGGCTTTGTTCCTGAGGAATGGAGAACAGCAACAGCTATTCCCCTCCACAAAGGTGGCCTAGTAACAGACCTGGGGAATTATAGAACCAAAAGCCTGACCAGCCTCCTCTGTAAAGCCATGGAACGTATCACTATAGACCTCAAAAATAAAGACATTGGTGATCTCCAAACACTGGATCCTTCCCAATTTGGCTTCGTCAAGTGCAGATCCTGTCTGTTAAATCTGGTGGATTTCTTCAAAAATGTGACTAGGGCCATTGATGAGGGCAAATCTGTGCACACAGAATACCTCGACTTGGCAAAGGCTTTCAACACAATCCCACACTCTGGAATTACTGATAAACTTAGCAAACTGAATGTAAACCCATTTGTTGTAAGGTGGGTTGCTAACTGGCTCACAAACCAGACACACACTATCAAAGTGGGTGACTCCACATGAACCAGCAGACCTGTCACCAGCAGGGTGCCACAGCGGTCAGTGCTAGGCCCCCTACTATTTGATATATACTTCTCAGAAGTTCAGGTCAAAACTAAGGGATTGTAGCTGACCAAGTTTGAGGATAACTGCAAACTGGGTGCAATTATTGAATCCCCAAATTATGTCAGTATACACCAGGAAGGTCTTATGCAGATCAACTTGTGTCTTATTCACAGTCTCAAACTGAATGCAAAGAAATGCGTCATCATTCCCTTCGGCACAAACAATGCCCCTTCACACTATCAAATTAACAAGAATACCCTAAGTATCCATGAAGTGGTAAGGGATCTGGGATCACAAGTTGACTGAGACTTAATTTTGACCACCATGTGTCTGCTGTAGTAAAGAAGGCTTTCTACATAGCAAACTTGATTAGTAAAGGCACTGCCTCAAGAGCAAAAGAGGTTAGAACTCCTCCTCTATACTTGGCACTAATCCGGGCCATAATTGAGTATAACGCCCCATTTGGCATGTACCATACAAAGTACCTGCAGCAATTGCAGAGACCTCAGAGACTTCACTCCCAGCTTCCAGTTTGTGGATTATTAATGCTGTGTGTTGCTGATTTTTTCAATTTAATTTTCCACTGTTTGTTTGTAACCTATTGTTTTGACATGAAAATTGCATAATTTAGCATGTGCATGATGTTAAGAAATAATATCTGTGGCAGTTCAGGGTCTGCCTAGTTATAAGAGCAAGGTTTATACATAATAACCTCATCATAACAAGCTTGTATCAAAGTTCTTAATATGAACTATGAACCGCTCTATAACAAGTTTATTTTTCTCTTGATTTTTGGAGCAAAATCAGTGTGCGTCATGCATTGCAGTGAGGTATTAATCTGTCTTTATTTTGCTTATAGTTTACAGATTTCATTTCCTGTGTTTTTCTATGACATTTCTATGACTTTTCTCCTTTAGTGCTCTACAGTTCCTTTAATTCTGTGTTGCCAGTCATTCTTCAGTTTTTATATTCCGCTGTCTTGCCATAGAAGCACTTGAGATTTCACAACAGATCCCTTTGAACTCACACAAAGAAAAAGCAATACAACAAGCAGCCTAAGAAGGAATAACCTCTTTCCATGCAGAACACCCTCAATGCTAAAGAACACAAGGAAGGAATATTTCAACAGTGCGAAATATGGGTTGAAGTGGGTCTGTTAATGCATCATTTTAAATTTCATTTTGAGTTTCACCAGAGCATAAAGAAAGGTCTGATGGATGCTATAATGAGGAAATTATGAAGCTTTTCATCTTAGCACCACTCAGCTTTGTTTTACTTTGACAGTGCTCACTGAAGTATTTTAAAATAATAGGATACAGCTTATATTTCTGGACAATTTTAATTCTCCACTCTGAAAGAATTTTCATTAATTCTGCTATGAGACTGATCCTTTTTTTCAAGAAGAAAAGTTAATAAAGCCTGGAGCGATTGGTGTATGGTGTTTATAGTTCTGTTTTCTAGCAATGACTTCTTGCCATTGTTTTCTGTCTGTCTATCTCCTTCTCACTTTCTCTATCTGTCTATCTATCTATCTATCTATCTATCTATCTATCTATCTATCTATCTATCTATCTATGTAAATGGCTTTCCTTCATGTGGTCAGGCAGTCACTTTGTTGAGTATGTGTGGCATGAAAAATTTGTTGAAAATGTGTTTTGCTAAATATTCTTTTTGCCAAGTGCTGAAGTTATCGAATGATGTTAGATGAGTCATGTGTGGGTAATGTAAGTGTGGGGAAAGGCTGAGCATTCCAGATGGGAGTGTCTGTGTGCCTGCATGTTTGCGGGTTAGAGTTAGAGTAAAGGCTAGGTAAGGGGATAGATTCACTATTGTGCATGTATGGTGACATATGTGCTATGTGTCCGAGTGTTTGTATAGTGGTAGTGTTGCAAACATTTTTTTTAATATAAAGTTAGGGGAGAGGCAGGGTTGAGGTTAGCATGCAGTAAGCTGGGGGAGTGAACCTGCCCCTAATCCCATCCCTACATCTTACCTTAGAAAAGTCCTTTCCGTGACATTAATGCTATTCAGGTAAATTATGTCTGAAGGTAGTGGCAAAGGTTTTTGAATGATTGGAAAAGGAAACCAGTTTCCTTTTTTTAGATTGATTGGGACTGTGTTTTAGATAGGTTCAGTTTTAATCAATAATTTTCAATAATGTGTTTGTTAATTAGTGTTTTTGACATACACTTATTACCTTTCTCTCTCTGTAGATAGATACACACAGATGCATGCGCACGCACGCGCACACACACGCACACACACACACACACACACACACACACACACACACACACACACACACACACACACACACACACACATGCACAAGTACACACAGTTTGGTTGAGCTGGTTGAATATGGAGGTATTTGTTATAATGCATGCTAAGTGTAATAGAATGTCAAGTCACAGTCCTGGCAGTTGCCAAGTTCATAAATAGAGATGAGAGTCAAGCATTCTGTTCTTAATGCACTCATGTCATCAGTAAACTAAGCCACTTGGGGTGTAAACAGTATTGAGGGAATGGGTTTACTGCAGCAAGGCAGGGCAAGCAACATCAGAACAATATGTACCCATGAATTTAACAATATGCTTGCACCACTTTGAGAGGGCTGGGGGAAAAACAAGAAAATACAATGAGTGCAGAGTACAGCAGATGATGTCCTCTTCAGTGGCACTGCTGAGATGGAACTGGAAGGTCAGAGTATATTGAAATAAAGACTCCAGGTACAACAGATGTCGTTCCCTTAATTGGCACTGAAAAGTATGCATAAATTAGGGAGCTCAGTATAGTATATATGTACACATAATATAGTGCTGCATTTGATACATAGTTCTTTTACACATAGCTCCAACAAATTTCATTGCAACATGTTCCATCAGTTTGGTTATATGGCTGGTTTGCGTGCAAGTGAACGACAGCGGATATTTGTGTGCCATTCAGTTACAATACATGATGGCTGCTTGGAGGATAGATTTGTGAGACTGGCTGACAGTGAGATTGTGAGATACAAGATTTAGTCCTTTACCCCACTGTTCTGCAGTCTCAGAATTGGTATATTTATACAGTTATTACAGGTTTAGAGGTACAGAGAAGCTTGCCCCTCCCTGAAAAAGACAAAAAAACCCCCACTGTTTTTAGTGCTTTTTTACTTTTTTTTTATTTTTTGATGAGTTCAATGGTTTTCATTGTTTTTGATTTTTTTTTTCAGTATATAGGGTGTGGCAGTCTATTAGACAGTGATCTTTTGTTATAGATGACACACACAGTAAAGGTTTTATTTTTATTTTGTTGTTTATGTTTCACTTGTGCAGAAAGGCAGATAGAATGTACCCAGGAATAAAGAAGGATAAGCCATTATAGACTCCTGTCTGGTAAATGGCTTGATAGTAGCCAACACATGGTTCAGAAAGAGAGACAGTTACAAGATCACATACAAGAGTAGCCAACATGCAACTCAGGTAGACTTCCTCCTAGTAAGGAAAAGGCAGTGGGGTAGAATCCATGATTGCAAAGTCATCCCCAGTGAAACAGTCAGCTCACAGCATAAACCACTAGTTGCCACAATCAGCTGCAAGTACTGGTCAGAGAAGGCTCTAAGGTCAACAGAGACCAGGCTGAAGACCTGGAAGTTGACTGGAGAGAAAGTACAACAGTTCAAGGAATTACTCAGAGCTCTAGCACTTCAAGAAGAGGAGGGAATAGGTGGAGTTGAACAAAAATGGTAGTGCCGAAGAACAGCATGTGTTAGGACTACAGAAAAGATATGTGCCCAAGCCAGGTATGGAAATAAGGTACATAAGGAAAGCTGGTGGTGGAATGCAGAAGTCCATGAAGTCATCAAAAGAAAGAAGGAGTGCAGGAAGAAGTGAGAGATAGAAATGACTGACCAGGCTAGGAAGAGCTACTGGTTGGCTAACAAAGAAGCTAAGAAAGAGGTTGCAATAGCAAAGAATAGAGCATTGGAGGCACTCTACCAACTTCTGGAAAGTGACTAAGTAAGTGGCACAAAGAATGTATATCAGATTGCAAGGCAAAGACAGAAAGATAAAGAAGATAGTCAGACACCCTTCATAAGGGATGCCAGCAACAACCTGATCACCAGTCCACATGACATCAAAAACAGATGGAAGGAGTATTTCCAGCAGCTTCTGAATGAAGAAAAAACCCCACAGAAGCTGTACTGCCTCAGAAACAGAGTGCAATGAGAGAAGAAGAGGACCCCACCATAGAAGAAGTAGGAACAGCACTAAGGAAAATGAAGTCAGGGAAAGCAGCAGGCCCAGATGAGGTCACAGCAGATATGATAAAGATGATGGGTGAGATAGGGGAGAAATGGCTCCTGAGGGTACTAATAGCAGTGTGGAGAGAAAGGCATATCCCGGATGACTGGAGAATAAGTATACTCGTGCCAGTGTACAAGAAAAAAGGAGGCATCCACAACTGTGGGCAGTATGGAGGCATCAAACACCTGTCACATTACATGAAAGTTCTGGAGAGGGTGACTGATAAACTGATATGCAGATTAGTAGAATGCAAGATGGGAAATGAGCAGTTCGGATTCAGATCAGGATGCATCACAACTGACCCAATGTTTGCAGTGCGACAGATACTTGCGAAGAAGCTAGAGGTGAGGAGACAGTCCAACTAGGCATTCCTAGACTTGGAGAAAGACTATGACAAGGTCCCAAGAAAACTGATCTGGGCAGTACTGTGATGGTTTAAAGTCCCAGAAACATTGGTAGAATTAGTTTAGGCTATGTACAAGGACCCAATGACTCAAGCACGAACAGTGTTCAGCCTCACAGAAGGGTTCCCAGTGGGAGTGGGTGTACACAAGGGCTCAGCTCTGAGCCCACTGCTGTTCATACTGGTGATGGACTACATTAGTAAACAGGTTGGAGGGGACAGATCAGTAAAGTTCCTGTATGCAGATGATGTGACATCACAGGCTGACTCTGCGCAAGAACTTCAGCAAAGGATAGGGGAAATGGAATGCAAAACTGAAAGCACACTGGATTAAACTAAGCACAGATAAGATGGTGGTAATGGCAGCAAATTGGGGAAATCAGAATACGCTAAGGATAGAGATAGAAGGGAAGATAGTGGAACAGGTAAACAGCTTCAAGTATCTGGGAGGGTGGTTGAGGAAAAGGGGAGTTTGAATGCAGAGGTCAAAACTAGAATCAGAGGGGCTGCAGCCAACTGGCATGGAGTGTCAGGTGTAGTCTATGACAGAAGAATGCCAAAGAAGCTGAAAAGTAAGGTGTACAAGATAGTGGTGCAACCAGTAATACTGCATGGTACAGAAACCTGGGCAGTAAAAGCAGAACAGTTGAAGAAGCTAGAGGTGATGGAAATGAAGTGCCTGAGAAGGGTGGTAGGATGCACATTGGGGGACAGATGAAGACATGAGGACATAAGAGCAAAAGCAAAAGTAGTTCCAACTGCAGAAAAGATCAACGAGAACAGATTATGGTGGTTTGGACACATGCAGAAAAGCAGAAGCCAATCTGGTGAGGAAGATTTGGGAAAGACAGGAAGATGGTAAGAGGAAGTGAGTGAGGATGTCCAGCAAAGAGGTGGATGGCTTGTGTGAAAGAAGATCTGTGACAGTCAGGCATGAGTGTTGAAGAAGGCAGGAGTGTGGAACTGAATTGAGAAAGCTGGCGACAATTAACACAATACCCCAACCCCATGTAGAAAAAATGGGGACTGATGATGATGATGATCACACACACACACACACACACACACACACACACACACACACACACACACACACACACACACACACACACACACACACACACACCACACACACACACACATCTATCTCTCTGTAGAGTGGGGGTCTAGATTGTGATTCAGATATTCTAATAATAAATGGCCTCAACCTGAGTCACAACATCCTTAATCTAATAGTGCAGGATATTTCACACATCATATTAACTAGACCTATGCGTATTGCATTTTTGCATTTGTGCAAGTTTTTTCCTTTTCTTTTCTGTATGAATTATGGTTTCTAAATCACTTTATTTAGATATAGCAATTACTTTATTTGGAAATGTAGTGTCTTTACATAGTTTCTGTAGGGTTTTATGAATAGCCTGTCAAATACAAGATGTTCTACTCTTGTTTTAAGATGGCTTACTTATTTTAATAATGCATTCAATATTGAACAGGGAGTAGCTAAAAATGAGATAATGAGAGATACTTGTGGCTGTGAAGATTATGTATGAGACACTATTACATAAATTAAATAGGCTGTGATTAAAAAAGGCCCTACCTGATGCATTAGCCCTCTTGTTTGTGATCATGGATGTGTGTTCGCTTACTGAGTTGCTGGTACCAGTTTTATTGTAATTATTTTTACTGCATCAAATTAGAATACCGGGACTCTTCTTTAATAATAAATGGCTTATTAAGTTTGTTAGGGCAAGAGTTGGCGTCTTGCTCTTTCTGATGAGTTTTGCTGCTCTGTCTGCTGCTTCTGTAGCACTGCTCGTCTTGGGGGGGGGCAAGAAAAGGTTTTAGTTTTATTTTGTTTATTTTTTCCCGCTGTGCAGAAAGGCAGATAAAATGCACCCAGTTCTATGCCTGAGAGAAAGAGGCAGCTTGGACATGCAAATGTTAAGTCATTCAAGCTTATAGCACCTTTTCTTTATATACTTCCAATTAGCAACCATAGCTCCTTTTTGCATCCTGGTATTATTTGAGCTGGATTCCTAAAAGGAAAACTCCACCTTAGAACTCAAAAAACATATTTTTGGTGTTTCTTTGTTCTCTTAGCTATTCTAATGGCTCAAAATCAGGGGTATAGTCAATAAATTCCATTCTGTACACACTGACTCTTATTGCTACCCCCTCAACCTACCTGGCATTTAAAAATTGGGTGCATCACTCAAGCTGTTGCCCTGCCCCCATCCAGCGATTAATGTGTGTAACATTTTCAGCTGCTCAGCCAAAAACTGTTAGAAATATTGTTTTTAATTTGTAATATTTTCTGTAAGCAATATATATATATATATATATATATATATATATATATATATATATAAAAGATAAAAAATACGTGGAGCTCCCAACGGAACGAACACCTCTCAGCCGCAAGTAACTCAATGAATTCGGAAGCTATATATATAAACTAAGAGGTGACCATGGAGATATAAACTTTAGTATACTTGTAAAAATAAAAAGCAATAACTGCTGCAAGCCGTAATATACTCAGTATGCAAATATAAACTTTAATGAGACATACTACAGGTAGGTAAGAGCTTTCACAAATGCTTCATCAGACCGTTAAGTTTCAAAAATGCACATAATTGAATCTTTTATATTAAACACTCACGTGTTAAATTGATTAATTCATTCCAATAAACATTTAAAGTTACATCCTACTTATAAGCAGCTCTTATGCATTCTATGAAATAATGCATCCATAGCATAAAAGCAGTACAGTATAGCAGTACAGTATAAACATATAAAATAAATTGACACGTTGCACTGTCATTAAAAACCACATGAATGCGATATCCTAGCTATAGAGAAATAAACATTATTTGTTTTCCTATTAATAGCTTGATATGTATAAAAGTATTACCTCTTAAAGGTGCAAATCGCAAATAGCAGCACCATATTTTTCAGCACAGGTTTACACTAAAGATCATTGTACTGATGGATTATTAAATGTAACTAAAATACCCATGTTTTTCACTAGTGACGTGCATAAGATTAGGGAGTTAATTGATAGTCACTGGCATATTCTTACTATGGACAATGATATTTTGAATATTGTAGGAGAGAAACCTCATTTTCTTTTCAAAAATAAACCATACAGCCCCATATAATGGTACGCACCCATGTGGTGAGTGCAACTATTTTATATATATATATATATATATATATATATATATATATATATATATATATATATATATATATATATATATATAATCAGGTGATAGCTTTATGCATCCAGATAGTGGCCAGCTATTCAAATTTCATGTTATAGCCAACTGTGATACTGCTCATATAGTATATTTAGCCTCCTGTCAACAATGCCAGTCTTATTATATTGGCAAAACTGACAGATCATTTTGCACTAGGATACGTGAGCATTTGTATGCCATCAAGATCAAACATTTAAATAATGCCCTAGCCAAACATGTTGCGATTGCAGGCCAAGACCATACTTTTACATTCATGGCCATAGATTATAATGCACCTTCAGTTAGGGGAGGTGACATACGCAATCGCACAGAGAAGAAAGAGATCAATTGGATTATGAGACTAAGGGCAGATAAGGGTAAAGGGCTTAATGAACGCGCTTCCATAAAACCTATTCTTAAAGCTAGATGAAAAATAGCTAGATGATTTCAGTATACTTACAATTAATTTTTATTTGGAAACTTGATAATTATTATTTATAATTTTGGAAATTAAGTATTGGATGAGTTTTATTTGTTTTAAAAATTCTTTAGTTCATTGCATCATATTTTGGTATTTATTAATAGTTTGTCTTCTGTAGGTCTATGCGATTTGAGTATATTATTTTTTAAGTTATTTTTTAAGTTGTTGTACATCTTATAGATAGCACTTATATATATGTTTTTATATTTTTCCCTGCACGTTTATTTAGTCACTATAACATACCAAATGGCACTAAGCATTTAATTGAGCTGAAATTTGGGGCAGGATTCACGAAGGCTTGCACGGAGTCTAAGAGTAGTGTAAGACTCCATGCAGCCTTCGCGATCCAGGAACAGCCCTAAATTCTGTGTAAGAGACCAGCTTAAACGTCTCTTACACGGAGTGGGCGTGGATATGCTAATCACCTCACTTGCAGCCCAAAGGCATGCAAATGAGGTAGATTAGTGATCCAGGAAGCCCAAAGCAGCCCATGTAAGAGCCGTTTTAGCTGCAGAAATGTACTCAGTTGACAACTGAGTACGTTTCTGCAAAAAACACAATGGAACCATGTCAGCTCCAAATAAAGGGTGCATATGTGTCAGGCAGCATGCCAATGGCCAAATATGTGGCCATTGGCAAGGTACCCTGATGCAAATATGAAAAATAAATATTTTTTTTTTTCGGCAATCGCCGATGTTTAAATGCAGTGCTGCCCCGCGCAAACAGGCTGTGCTGTATAAAACATAAAAATGAAGGTTATAAACCCACAAATGTGGGTTTTATGCAACACATGGATTTACAATGCAGGGACCAGCAGACCAAAAACAACATGGCCACCGTTTAGTGGTTGCTAAGGGGGGAAGCTGAGTCTAAGACATGTAACTAAGCATTAGTAGGCAATCTGATGTAAATGAGTGTTAGGATACTGAATTCCACTGTCACATAGCAAATGAGCACATTCTGAGTAGTGTAAGAGATACATAAGGGGGAGGAATAGAGTAGGAGATAGGTGACATCACAGGGGGGAATGGTAGAAAGAAATGCAGTTCATTGGAGGTCAGTGTTACATGACAGATGTCAGACACATATCATGGAAAGAGGAGTGCCACAACATAAGCATGGGAAAGTCAAGAAATGGAAGGTTTACACTGTTGCTTACACCAAAGTTTCTTGCTGGGCGTGCATGCGTACATGTGCGCGCCATGAAGCGCGAGTAGGGCAGTGTGTGCACGTGTAAGGCAGACTGAGCATGTGGGAGCCCGTTGGCAGACTTGTAAGACTGTTTGCGCTGGTGTGCGCGCATTTTGACCCGAATAAGCAGATTCTGAACCGTGTAAGCCTGTGTGTGCGCGTGTAAGCCACTGTGAGCGTGTTTCTGCTGTTATGCGCGTTGCTCCCCCCTGAGGAAACAGAAAGGAAAAAGGAAGCAACAGAATTAGTAGGAAGCTAGCAGGGAATACTGCTGGAGCTAGCAGGTGAAAACAATTAGAAGCAGGCAATTACACAGGCAGAATAGTAGCTCAGCCAAGCACTTAAAACTCTGCAAACAGCAGTGCAGGATGTTTCTCTCAAGAGACACTGCAAGACAGGAGTAAGCTATTAGAAGTGAAAACTGAAAAAGCTGAACTCAGAGCAGAAATGCTAGGGGCTGCCATAGCTGTCATAAGGAGACATAGGCTACTTGCTGAGGGTGGTGACAATGCAAATGGTGCCAGACAACCCACAGTGAGGAGACGGAGAAGAGTGTACAGGCCCAGGGTCACCTACCATGGGTTACATGAGCTGGAGATAGTAGAGTGCTATAGAGTGGACAGAGACCTCCAGCAGCAAATTGTCGAGCTGTGCAGGCCACGCCTCACACACAGAACCAACAGAGGGTAACCCATCCCAGTGGAAACCAAGGTATGTGTTGGCCTAAGAATACTAGCAACAGGTACCTTCCAGAGACCAACTGGTGATATGATGGGGATATCACAGGCATCAGCCTCCAGGGTACTGCACCAGTTCCTGGATGCCATGTCAGCACATGTCGGTGATCATGTATATTTCTCCAATGCCCGTGGGGTATTGGCCAGCAATATGTGTCTCTTCCAGCAAATTGCGGAATACCCTGAGGTAGTGGGTGCAATAGACTGCATGCACATATGCATCAAAGCACCAGCAGGTGAGCGGGGTAGGGCCTACATTAACCACAAGGGCTTCCCCTCCATCAACTGCCAGGTTGTGTGTGATGTCCAGGGCATAACAATGAATGTGTGTGCCGGCTGCCCTGGGAGCTACCATGATTCCCATATCTGGCATTTGATGCAGCTGTACCAGACATTTGCCAATGGGGACATCCCACATGGACACCTAGTGGGGGATGCAGGTTATGCACTGGAGCCGTGGCTGATGACACCCATCAGAAACGCACACACTTTCGTTAGGTTTTTCTAAAGATTTAAAAGATACAAGAATGCATAGATGTTACAATTGGTCACTTAATCCAAATCTTTTAAATAAAAAGGATATAATAGATGGAATTATAAAATATCTGAAAGACTTAATAGATAGGATGAAGCTTTAGAAACATACTCCTGATATTGAATGGGCAACAGTTAAATCTCAAATTAGAGGATTTCTTTTGCAAAAAGACTCATATTATAAGAAAATGCAAAACAATGATATTCAAAAACTAGAAACAAAAGTGAAGCTACTTGATAAAGAACTGATTCAGAACTTTAATGCTCAAACAGAGAAGGAAATGTTGAAATGTCAAAGGGATCTCGTCTTGCTGCATAATAGTAGATTAACACTTCAGGAGCATAGGTGTTTAGTGAAATATGTCAATAATGTTCAAATACCATCAAAATCATTGGCAAGGATTATAAATCAGTCGAAAACAACTGTACATATTTCGGAAATACAATGTAATGACACAGTGTATTCTAAAACTGAGGATATTATTGATATTTTTGAAAAAATCTATACCAAGGTATATGAGGGTCAAATTGATAGGTCTATACATAAACAGAATAAAAGATTTTTGCAAGAAATTAACTTTCCAAAATTAGAAGAGAGTCTGCAAAGTGATCTGATTAAACCTATATCTGAAGAAGAAATAGTATATGCAATTCAACATATGAAAGCACATAAGTCACCAGGTCCTGATGGTCTGACAGTTGAATTTTATAAAGAGTGTGCCGCTAGTTTTGGTAAAGTATTGTCTCATGTATTTAACTATATATTCAGAAATAAAATTAGTGATCCTCACCTTAATGCATCAAAAACAATCTTTATACATAAAGCTAATTCAGATCCCCAAAACCCGAACAATTACAGGCCAATAGCATTAATAAATGTGGATATGAAAATTCTAACTTCTATTATAGCATGTAGGTTAAAAAAGATTATGGTACATCTAATTTCTAAGGAACAGGCTGGATTTATGGCAACTAGATAAACTAGTGATAACACACTTACACTGCATAATATGATGATGTATGCTAAACAAAACAACTCTAATATTTATGCCCTTATAATAGATGCTCAGAAAGCATTTGATAGAGTGGATATAAACTTTTTGTTTGATGTGTTACCTTATTTCAACATGCCCCAGGAATTTGTTCAGATACTACAAATATTATATAGTAATCCGTATACTACGCTATATATTAATAGGAGTTATTCTAAAAGAATACAGATTAAAAATGGTACACGTCAGGGTTGCCCCTTGTCCCCCTTATTGTTTAACCTTTATCTGGAACCTCTATTTTTATATCTTAAGCAAAATTTGTATCATAATGCACCAATAATTTATAGAAATAAATTATTAATATCGGCATTTGCTGATGATCTCATTATTTATTGTACGACCCCAATTTCTGACAGTGAAAAGATATTAACTGTTATAAACGAATTTTCAGAAGTCTCTAATTACAAAATTAATTTGGAGAAAACTAGTATTTTCCCATTAAGAACCCCTAAACCTTTTTCATTAATGTCCCTGGTGGGGAAGCTAACATGTAAAGAAAATATCAAATATTTGGGTATTAGCTTCTCTACGGATAATAAGGATTTTTATAGTAATAATATTAAATGAGTATGGGAACAAATAGCAGCTGATTGTGACAGATGGAGGAATTTAAGACTGCCGGTATTGGCAAAAGTATCAATAGTGAAAATGAATATATTACCACGAATATTGTATATCTTTAGGTCTGCTCAAGTATCAATTTCAAAGACAGTTTTTAAACAAATTCATAAAGATCTAGCTAAATTTATTTGGGAGCCAAAGAAAACTAGAATATCGTATGAGAAATGAATGACCCCAAAGAGTAGAGGAGGACTTGAGTTACCGAATTTTGAAGTATACTATCTAATTGTGAATGCCAATAGGATTTTAAGAATTGCTAATTACAATGTAACTAGTACAAAATGGATACCAACTTGGGTGGTCTTGAATTACAAGCATATTTTAGATCGGAATATAAATCCAAAAGCAATACCCTTTTTGGGTAAAAATAGTTTGATAAAGTATGGGATTATGGACCACATAAAAACATATGTGTTATCTTTGCAAAACTTATTCCAATCAGTAGATTTGTTGCAATATATGATGGTTTTTCAACCTTTCCATAGGAATCCCAATTTTAAACTAAATAATCAGTTGATTGATCTTAGTAAATTCCCATTAATAGTTAATTTGACTCTGATTGATGTTTTTAATAAATTTAATTTATCGGCTTCACAAATTAGACAGGAATTGAACCTACCTAAGAGTTATATTGTTATAATGAAACAAATCAGAGAACTTGCTCTGAGTCATTTTGAAAACTTTAAACCTGTAGCTGGAATTGTGGATAAATGCTCTGAATTGCGGCAGGGTCTCCAACAGGAGGTCAAATTTATAACAAGAACAAATAAATTAATTAAAGACTTGAAATTCCAGGATAAAATTCTGTTGTCAGGGTATTGGGTAAATAAAATTACAGTAGCAGATAATCAGGTATTAAAAGCAATTGATTTAACAATAAAATCGGTCTCTTTTCAAAAGTTGATGTATACGCAGTTGATGATCTGGAATAATGCATATTATACACGTCTTAGTTTACATAAATTCAATTCTAGGAATTCTCCAACTTGTCCATATTGCACAAATCAAACAGCTGATCTTCTTCATATGTTCTGGAGCTGCAAGTGTATATATAAACTTTGGAACTCTCTTAGAACACAACTACAAAAGATGGGTTATCAAAGTTCAACGTTATCATGGGAATTTATGATTCTACATATTCCTCCAAGAGAGCTCTCTAGGTCACAAACTATAATATGTATAAATATTTTTTTGCTGATGAAGCTGTATATAGCTACAAATTGGTTAGAACCAGATAAGACATCATGGGATAATTTTAAGCTTGTGGCTATAAAGCATATATTAGCACATAAATTACTCCTGAAACAAAGTAACAAAAATATTAATAACCCGAAAATATGGGAAAAGGTTTTTAATATTATATTAGCATAATACTGTTATTAGGAATACATTAAAGTTTGGATATATATGTGGAGGAAATAGTATATTGGAACTGTGTATGATATGTATTGACGCAAATTATTTCTACGAATGTTTTGTCTTTTTTTTCCCTGGTGTTTTCTTTTTTTGGAATAATGACGATTTTCATATGGAAGCATTTCATGTAGATATTGTATATAGTTTTGGTAGTAGTAGTAGTGAACTATGTGTGTGATTTTTTATTGTATATGGAAAATATATATAAATAAAAATTTATTATGGAAAAAAAAAAAAGAACGCACACACACCTGAACAGGAACGCCATAATGAGGCACACGCACAAACACGTAATGTAATAGAGCATGTGTTTGGGCTGCTCAAGTCACAGTTCTGGTGTCTGGACACATCAGGTGGAGCCTTGCAGTACTCACCAACTACATGTACCCAAACTGTCATGGTATGTGCTATGCTACATAATTTGATCTTGTGAAAACAGCTGCAGCAGGACCAGCATAGGGCCGGGCCAAACAGCCCCCCCACCATTGCCAAGGCCATCACAGGCAGAGCGTGACCCGGAGGAGGAACAACCTGAGCCTGCCCCAGTAGGCAGAAGGAAGCATGCCCAGTATGCCCTGGCCTTGGCAAAGAGGCAACGCATAGCACATACACTGGCTCAGTAGGAACCCTGGGAATGATACCCCTCTCTGACTCACTCATATAATAACAGGGATGCCTAAAATGACATAACCTGCTCTCAAACATGTACAGGGAGTGTAGTATGTGCATCCGACAGAGGCAGCCCTGCAGCACCACCTGAGGCATGAATGCCATGTGTTAAGCAATGTAACACCATGTAGTATATGCACACTTGATGACCCTGACTAACATCCTACCCTCACCAAGCATGATGCCACAATATGATGATGAGATGATCAAGTGCAATAATTGGCTGAAGTATTGCAGTTAGTCAAAGGGGATCCAATGTGTGCCAGCCTGGATGACATGCTGAGCATGACATGATGCTCCACCTGCTAGGGGTGGCGTGCACCTATCAGTCCAGGCCTTATGGATACTGGCAAAGGCTGCTGTTACCCACAGCGTGCCCTGAATAGGTAAGGCTCAAAACACAAACCCATCTCCATAGGTATCACAAGGGATAAGAACCTAGATGTAATGCTACCCAATGCCAGAAGTCTAAACAGCAAGATGCATGCAGTCTAAACTCCCCCAGTATGGAGAATGTTGATATCTGTCCTGTAATAGAAAACTGGGTCAAGGCTCACAACAGCGCCGTAACACTATCAGGTTACACCCCATACTGTGCTCTACAGCCTCAAAACATGGAACAAGCTACAAAAGGAGGGTGACTAGCAATAATTGTCAAGGATAACCACACCCCCATGTTGGTACCACAACAAGAAGCAGCATGGACTAGCCATGGTCAAGTAACAGTGGCTAAAACTGCTTCCCAGTTTATAGCCTGATACAGACTACCATCCTAACACCAGGAACTGCACCTGGCCTATGTTGGAATACATGAATATATCAAGCCCTCCAAACCACATTATATTGTGTGACTGAAAATACCCAGACGTAGACTGGGAGAATTATACTAGCTCCGACATTGTAGGACAAAAGTTCCTAGAATCCATAAACCAAAATGCCCAGGAACAACGTACCACTCCCACAAGAGGGGTAAGCATACTGGATGTGATAATCAGCAACATGGGTACTGGATGGAAAATGAGAAGTGTATCCCTCATTGGTAAGACCAGACCATAGAGTAATCACACTGGATATAAACATCCTGACCACAGTCCCTGTCCAGAAAACCACAGTGAAAAACATGTGTAAAGCAAAAGTTGCACTCATCCAAACTGATGTGGAATCCATTAAAGGCCCTGTGCAGGTGCAAAATATGGGCCACACCTCAGAACCTGTTATACAGGCATTCCATGAACACTGCCAGGAATGCTTGGATTATGCAATCCCAAATAAAACCAAGACACAATGCCATACATGCAGGCATCTGGGATGGTGGACTCCAGCCATTACCAAACCATGCAAGAGAATGAGGAAGCTACTACATGATACAGCAAACATAAAAAGGGAAGTAATCACTGATCAGTAGTATGGCAATAAAATATGTCCACACATACATTTCAGTAAGGCCAGCTACAACAAGTTGAATCTGTGAATCTTGAGGCAATGTTACACCTGCCCCAAGTACACAGACAACCCTGAACTCCCCCCAAGAAATACAAATATATGTGAGAGATGCAACCATTTATCCAAACCGGATGCTGAGCTCCCTCAACTCAGTTCTGTCAAAACTAGTCAGGAGGAGAAGGTAACCACACACACCACAAACCCAGTCCCACATAGACCTATCACAACTGCAAACCAAAGACATAAACACAGAAAAACATTCCCAGAGGCCCTAATTACAAACACACCACACCAACAGAGGCCTCCAAAGCAGACACCCAAGCAACCGCAACCTCCAAACATAGCACATGCAATACATAGTACACAAAGCTGGTGTGCCAAACAGTCACAGGCCAGAAGGAGAAACAACATGCCTGATACAGTTGTAATAGGTGACTCCATAGACAGACACACTGCTGTCCCGCTCACCAGACTGAACAAGGGAAAGGATACAGTAAGCTGCCTGTAGGCTGCTACAATATGCCACATAACACAAGTACGCAGGTCACCCCAAAGCAAGTAGAAATATGATGCAGTCATTGTCCATGCTGGCATGAATGACCTGAGATGTACCTCCCTGGACTACATGAAAAGAGACATAGATGAGCTCTCTGATTATGTAGTCCAGGCCGGTATGACACTGACCATTTGCAGCATCCTACCCTCACCAAGAATTATGCCACAGTATAAACACAGAATGATCAGCTTTAACAAGTGGCACAATTACTGGTGTCATTCCAAGGGGATCCAATGTCTGTCTGCTTGGGATGTCATGCTTGACAAGCCACGCTGCTGTTCCAGGGATGGCTTGCACCTGTTACCCCTGGGCGTCTGGATATTGGATAAGGCTTTTGCCACCTCCATAGAGCCTTTCGTAGGCAAGGCTGAAAAGAGTAACCCACCATCCTAGAAAACATAAGTGGAAAGAAACAGAAGGGTAATGCTGACCAATGCCAGACGTGTAAACCTCAATATGCATGCTCCCGAGGCCCTCCCCAGTAAGGAGAACATTGATGTCCGTGCAGTGACAGAAACCTGCAGCAAGCCTCCTGACAGCACACCAGCACTACCAGGTTATACCTCATATCATGCGTTATGGCCCCAAAACCTGGACCAAAACATGAAAGGAGGGGGAGTATCCATATTCAGCACAGACACCCATACGTCCAGGTAACTGACAATGCACGAAGCATCGGAGACCACCCATGTGCAACTAACCGTAGGCAAAACTGCTGTACAGTCTGTAGCATACTACAGACCACACTCTCACACACAGGAACCCCACCCAGCCATCCTGAAGACACTGGACAGTATGAATGTCCCACCAAATACCAAACAAGGTACTCACAAATTACCACATAGGTTGTAAACCATTATGTATGGAAGGAGTAATCAGGGACCTAGGGACACGTGGACAGTAACCTGTTATGTGACACTCACATTGCCAACGTGGCTAGGAAGACTGTCTATATTGGACACCATATCATGGAAGGATTCACATCTATGTCAACAGAGGTCATTGTGCCCCTATACAGTTCTCTTATCAGACCCATAATCTAGTACAATGCCTCATTTGGGATGTACCTTACCTGACACCTGCAACAGTTAGAAAGACCTCAAAGGTACCTCACCAAGAGGATAAAGGGTCTCAAATATATGTCATATGCTGCCTGGCTGTAGACACCCCAGCTGAATGCAGTCACATACTGCCTACACAGAGGCGTTGTATGCCTGTTGTACAAGGCCATGTCCAACACAGGAGTAATGGACATGCTCCACCATGGAAAACCCAAAGCCATCGGAGCTGTGAGAGTGAGATATGTCAACCTCAACACATAATGAAATAGGATGTGCTGGAGGGACAGATACATAACCCTGAGGCTCCCTACACCCTGGAACAGAATCCCACTCCATGTTAGGCAGAGCCCCTCACTGACACTCTTCAACAGGAATCTTGCCAAGTGGATGGATGATCATAGATGTACACTGGGGTCTTCACTGTGTCACGTCCAGACAGAGGCACAGTAAAGTAAATCATAAATGGCCATAATATTCACATAGCAAGGGGTGGCGAAAGCCACACACACTCTGGCTAGGCTTATAAATGCCCTAGGGTGGATAGCCTAGTATGAACCTATGAACCTATGAAGATACAAATTGTACAGGACACTAAGTATAATCACAAGCCATTCTTAACTGATGGTAGGAACCTTGTTGGGAATTCACAGATATGCTCTGAATCACTCAAATATTACAAACAACATACCAAACACACACACATATTGACAACATCCAACCTGACAGGTGCAGTGCAAACCCCCCCCCCCCCAGAATGCAAAATATCTATCCCAGCAGACTGCTGGCCCCCTGACATTGCAGATGCTGAGGTAACAGCCAGCATCGACAAAGCAAAACACACAGCAGCAATGGTATGAGATGGTGTCCTGGGCTGAGTCCAACATGGACTCCAAGAAGAATGGAATGCCAAATCACACTACTGCTCAATGTCAGCCTTACCACAGGATATGTACCCAAAGAGCAGTGTACAACAACAGTGGTCCTACTCAACAAAGGTGTTGCCTGAATGGATACTGCAAACTACCACCCCAGAATTCTGACAAGCTTGGTCTGCACAGCTATGGAAAGGATCAGCATGTACCGCAGACATAAAGATATTGGGGACCTACTGACACCAGACCCTACCCAGTGTGGCTTTCTTAAGTGCAGATCCTGCTCCTTAAACATGTTTGACTCATTTGAAACAGTCATTAAGGTCATTGATGAGGGCAATGTGGTCCACACAGCGTAGCTGGACCTTGCAAAGGCTTCCATACAATACCCCACGTGTTCATTATAGATAAGTTCACCAGCTTACATATAAACCCCTATGTCAGTAGAGGGGTTGCAAACCAGACCAAGGACAGAACTGACATGGTCAGACATGCTGCAGCCATCAAAAGGGACACATAGAAACAGACAACTGGTGCCATAACCATGTTAGCAAGCTAATTGCATAAAAGTGCATAGTCAACCCCTGTGGATATACAGTAAGTGCCCACCAATTACCACATAGGTGTTAACCCATTAAGTACTTAACATGTAATGAGAGACCTGGGGACACAAGTTGATAGATATCCTGCATTGGACAAGCATGTGGCTGTAGTGGTTACAGAAACATACCATATACCCACCTAATCATGAAGGTTGTCAGATCTAGATAAGGGGAGGTCATTGTGGCTCTGCAGTCATCCTTCATCAGCATTACACTTGACTACAATAGCCCCTGTGGGATGTACCTCAGCAGACACCTCCATCAACTGTAAAGTCCCCAAAAGTACCTCACCAGGAGTATCAAAGAGCTTGAACAGATGCCATGTGTCGCCTGATTAAACAAACTGCAGCTCCACACACTGCCATACTGCCCACCCAGAGGCAAGCTGTGCCTGATGTATAAAGCCATGTCCAAGCTGGAATCAATGAACATGCTTCACCTTGTACAATCTGAATGGCAGTGAGCTATGCACATGAGAGACCTGAACCCCAGCACTGACATACATAGGACAAGCTGTACTGAATGATCCATAACACAGAAGCCACCCCACTCTTGAGTAAACTCCCAGTACAGGTTAGCCAGAGAGTCACTCATCGACTCTCCTCAAGAGGAATCTTGATGAGTGGATGGGAGATGGTAGGTTTACCCTGGGTATCACTGTTATGTCACGGGTAGACGGAGGCACAGTATACTAACCATGACATATGTCATGGCAAACTCCACTTACAATGTGTGTCGAAGGACAAACACACTCTCCGACTAGCATTACAAATGGCCTAGGGCACATCGCTAGTGTTTGCAATGTACACCTATGTTGTGGAATACACTACCAATGTTGGACAAGCCTGGTTTAAGTAGTTCATATCTGAACATAATGCAACATGGTCAGATGTGCACAACTGGCCCCTAACCAGGCTGTTGTGCTCACTATGAAACTGTAAAGCAGTGATAGGACTAAAGCCCAGGATACTGTCCACCACAGTGAAAGTACTGAACCAGTACACTATACGGTACTACAGTGTTAGGTCAGTATGAAAGGATGTTGACAACTGTATACAAAGTATCCCATGCAAACCCTGCAGGCACAGTATAATCCCTGTTGTGTTCAGACACAAAGCAGTTGGACAGTAACTACACAACATGACACACTACACACAACCATAAACGTGAGATATTGTTGAAGTTCACACTCATCCACAAATGTGGTGGGCTGCAGAGTTCAACATATGGAAAGCTCACACTGGGCATGCTCGCACACTTTGATAAATGAGACATATGTCAGACAACATGCCATGGAAAGCCTGAACTGGGCATGCTCACACACTTAGGCCAAATCTCAGTTTAGCAGTTGGCCACGCATATCTGGTATTTGTACGTGTTATTCCAGGAACCAACCACATTACAGCAATCTGCCCAGTGCACACAGTTAAATGACTAAAGAGACATACATGATATAGTGGATCCCTCCCATATTCAAACATCTTCCACAGATACACAAGTTGTTCATAGAAACAGGGAACGCTATGGCAATAAAGACCTGCAAACAGTCTATCAGCAACAAATATTGTGCATCTGACAATTAAACATATGGGTGTAGAGGCCAACACTGGGCTGTTTGCCCTAGGGAATGACAGCTTAGCCAGAGTGTGCTTGGCGTCTGCCTCCCCAGTACAGCAGGCTACTGTGCCACTGTAAAGTAGGTCACATAAGGCACCGTGTGAGGCTAGTGTGCTGTGCCTCTGTCAAGCAGGGACACAGTGGAGATCCCAGGGGTTGAATTTGCTAAGCCGCATCCATGTTGTTGGTGTGTGCTGGAAGAGGGTTGGTGAGGACCTCTAACAGTAAGTGGGCATCAATAACAGACTGAGGGGAGCCTTATCTGCATTGTCTGGACAATTTCACTGTCAACACTTTGTCGTGATGATTATGAGGGATTGAAGTGTTGTGCCAGTACTGTTCAGAGATGTCCTCCCTCTGTGGGCTACTGCTCTGCAATGTATTAGCTCACTCTGTCTGTTGGACAGCCCATATATGGCTGGTGTACATCTGACAGGTGTCCTGTTGTGGAGCAGTCATGGGTATATTTGGGATAGCATGATCAATGCAAACCTTCCACATGCTCATAGAATGCAATTGTCAAGGATTATGCAGAGTGGCCTGTATACTCCCCCAGCATGGGTCCTTTGAAGTCTTCCACCCCAGTCTTCACAAGGGTAAAGTCTGCTTTTGATAAATACACTTTGTTTGCAGTGACAACCTTGCCTGGGGGTGGGGATGGGATATGGATGTCCAGGGAAAGGTGGGTATGGTCAGATATCAACAATGGTGGTCTACCTCTGGTGTGGAACAGTGAGTACCCATGTTGCAGATGGTCAGGTGCAATATGTATTCCCCCTTGTGGCTGTGGTGAGTGGTTCTACCATAGCACATGGACTCACAAATGGTAGTGGCTGTAGGGTAATGTTGTAGAGGCCTGAGTAGTTCCCACACACAATATACCTGTACCTGACGTTAACAACTGGAATGGTGTATGTGAACACCTGCATACCTTGGCACTGTTCCCAGGGAAGCAAAGTGTGTGTCCTGGATCTGGGAGGTGTGGTCCAAACTGGTTGTGTTGTGTGTTACAGGTTCTGTGGTCATGAAGCATGGTATAGAACATAACCTGCCAATGCGATGTGCATATCTGACCCTGAAGTAGGTGGCTGCAAATGCATATATATGCTATCCCCCACCTGACAGGTAGTACTAGATGTACATACCTCTGTAGAAATAATGATGTCAGCACCCTATAAATACTGCAGGTGCAGAACAGATGCCCAGTAATTCGGATAGTGCGCTCTGCTAATGTGTCTCCCTTAAGTGTTATAATATAGTTAGGTAGGGGTTTGAATCCTGCAAATGCTCAGTGTGTGGGGGGGGGGTGAGTGGGGTTGGTGTGTGTGCAAGTCTGTGTGAAGAAATGTCCCTTTTGGCAACTGGGAAAACACACTACAGGATGCACATTCCCCTTTCTAAACACTGATGATGTCAGATAAGTACAGCAGGAGAAGTGAAACCTCCCAGTAATGCGAATAGCGCATTCTGCTAATGCGTCCGTCTCGAGTTTCATAACATAGTTAGATAGGGGTTTGAATCCTACAAATGCTCAGTGTGTGTGGAGGGGGGTTAGTGTGTGTGCAGTTCTGTATGAAAGAAATGTCCCTTTTGGCAACTAGGAGAACACACTACAGGATGCACATTCCCCTTTCTAAACACTGATGATGTCAGCACCCTATAAGTACAGCAGGAGAAGAGAGACCTCCCAGTAATGCGAATAGTGCTTTCTGCTAATGCGTCTGTCTCAAGTGTCATAACATAGTTAGGTAGGGGTTTGAATCCTGCAAATGCTCAGTGTGTGTTTGGGTGAGGGGGGTTAGTGTGTGTGCAATTCTGTGTGAGGGAAAGGTCCCTTTTGGCAACTAGGAGAACACACTACAGGATGCACATTCCCCTTTCTAAACACTGATGATGTCAGCACCCTATAAGTACAGCAGGAGAAGAGAAACCTCCCAGTAATGCGAATAGCGCACTCTGCTAATGCATCTGCCTTGAGTGTCATAACATAGTTAGGTAGGGGTTTGAATCCTGCAAATGGCAAGTGTGTGTGTGGGGGGGTGGAAGTAGGGTGTGTTCAATTACATGTGTGAGAAAACTGATCCATTTGTCAACCAGTACAACACACCAGCTGCTGCATATTCAAATCTCTACACAGAGATGATGTCAGCACCCTACAAGTACAGCGGAAGAGGGCAAATCCCCCAGTAATGCAAATAGCATGCTCTGCTACTGCATCTCTCACTACTGTCATAGCACAGTTAGTTATGGCTTTGAATACCACACATGCCATGTGTGTTTTTGTCACACAGAATGCCCATGTGTGTGGGTTGTTGTTCACAATAATGCATGACTGAGTCATATGTGTCCATGCCTCTGACTGACCTGTATGCTTGTGTTATGTGGTGGACCATAGTGCCTCACAGGCATATCATTGTGACCTTCACCTTGTCCAGCCTGGTGAGTGGGACCTCACTGTACCGGACAATAAAGGTACCTAACACGACTGTAGCAGGTGTGTTGTCTAGCCGTACAGGCTGTGACTGTTTGGCACACAGGATTTGTGTGCTATGTGTTGCACGTGGTGTGTTCCGGATTAACGTATGCCTGTGTGCCAGCTGCAGAGGTGTCTGCTGCTCAGGCAGGATGCTATTCTGAGGCTCCACGAATGGCCCAGTGTGTTCATGTGTTTGGATTGCTGTCAGTGTAGGTCTACATCAGACTGGTATTGTAGTCACTGTAGTATGTCATGCCACCTTACAGGTTATGCCAGTACTGGGTTCAGAGTGCTTAGTCCCCAATTTGGCTATGTGGTTGCATCTCATACATGTGTTGTACGTCCATGTGTAGGGGAGAGGGTTGACTGTGTACATGTGGCAGCTGTGACATTGCCACATGACCCACATATTCCACAACTGTACCATAGAGGTGACTGACAAGTGACCTTTGCACATGCTACCATAGTATTGTGATTGCCATGGTGATTAACAGCACATAGGGCCAATGGGGAACAAGGTACATAGGTTCATAGGTTTATAGGTTCATACTAGGCTATCTGCCCAAGGGCATTTATAAGCCTAGCCAGAATGTGTTTGGCTTTCGCCACCCATTTTAAATTTATTTTGCTATGCCCTTTTCAAGGTTAGTATACTGTGCCTCTGTCTAACAGTGACACAGAAGTGATACCCGGGGTAAACCTACGATCTCCCATCCACTCATCAAGATTCCTCTTGAAGAGAGTCAATGAGGGACTCTGCCTAACCTGGACTGGGATTTTATTCCAGAGTGAAGGGAGCCTCTGGGTTATGAATCTGTCCCTCCAGCATGTCCTATTTATTTCAGTGCTGAGGTTCAAGTCTCTCGAGCGCATAGCTCAATGGGATTTGGATTTTCTGAGGTGTAGCATGTCCATTAATTCCAGGTTGGACATGGCTTTATTGGCTTTATACGTCAGACACAGATCGCCTCTGAACAGGCGGTATGCCACTGAGTAGAGCTGGAGTTTCTTTAACCGGGCAGCATATGGCATCTGTTTGAGCCCTTTGATCCTCTTGGTGAGGTACTTTTGGGGTCTTCCCAGTTGCTGCAGGTGTCTGGTAAGGTACATCCCAAATGGGGCATTGTACTCAATTATGGGCCTGATGAGGGATGAGTAAAGAGGCACGATGACCTCCCCTGATCTAGATGTGAATCCCTTCATGATTAGGTGGGCTATATAAAATGTTTTTCTAACCACTTTGGCCACGTGGTTGTCAAATGAGAGATTGCTATCAACTTGGGTCCCCAGGTCCCTAATTACTTCTTCTGTACTTAATGGATTACCACCTATGTGGTAATTTGTGGACACTTTGTTTTTGCCAAAGGGATGACTATACACTTTGTGGCATTTAGCTTGAGGCCATGGCTCTGGCACCAGTTGTCTGTTTCTATGAGGCCCTTTTGGAGGATGCTTGTGTCGGCTGGAGAGTCGATTATGGCACCCAGTTTGCAGTCATCTGTGAACTTGGTCAGCCACAGTCCTTCCATGTTGGCCTGTACCTCTGAGAAATATATACCAAACAAGAGAGGTCCCAGGACTGAGCCTTGTGGGACACCACTTGTAACTGGTTTGGAGTCTGACATGGCTCCAGCAATTCTAACCATGTGGGTTCTGTCCTTGAGCCAGTTTGCAATCCATCTAGTGACATAGGGGTTTATATTTAAGCTGGTGAGCTTATCTATAATGCCCGAGTGGGGTATTGTATCGAAGGCTTTTGCGAGGTCCAGGTAGGCTGTGTGGACCACCTTCCCCTCGTCAATGGCCTTGGTGACTGTTTCAAAGAAATCAACCAGGTTTAAGAGGCAGGATCTGCCCTTAACAATGCCGAACTGGGTAGGATTCAGTGTCTGTAGGTCCCCAATATCTTTATTTATGAGGTTCATGATGATCCTTTCCATAGCTTTGCAGACCAAGCTAGTCAGGCTTATGGGGCGATAGATTCCAGGATCCGTTGAGGCACCACCTTTATGGAGAAGGACCACTGTTGCTGTACGCCACTCTTTGGGCACATATCCTGTAGTAAGGCTGAGATTGAACAGTAGTGTTATGTTTGGGTTTAGCTCTTCTTGGAGTTCATGTAGGACACAGCCCGGGACACCGTCTGGTCCCATTGATGCTGTGTTTTCTGCTTTGGAGAGGGCGGCTCTTACCTGAGCATCTGAGATGTCAGGGGGGCAGCACTCTGCAGGGATAGATATTTACCCTTTTGATGTGGAGGGGGGGGAGAAGTTTGCTCTGAACCTGTCAGCTAGGATGTTGGCAATGTCTGTGGGTTCGGTGTATTTTATGTCATTTTGGAAGAATTCTGAGCATATCTGGGAATTACCACTCAGGTTCCTAACATAACTAAAGAAAGCATTGTGATTATCCTTAGTGTCCTGTGCAATGTTTCTCTTGAAGCTGGCGTTAGACAATTTTATGAGTGCCCGCAGTTTTTTGCTAATACTGATCAGTGATGCCTTCCCTTTTTGGGATTTTGCTCTATCATTTAGTAGCTTCCTCCTTCTATTGTATAGTTTGTTTATGGCTGGGGTCCACCAGACAGGATGTCTGACTTTGGAGGATTGGGTCTTGGTTTTAATTGGGATCGCATGATCCATGCATTCCTGAAGGTGTTCATAGAATGCATTTATAAAGGATTCTGTGGTCTGGGCCATATTTTCCACAGGCCCGGGGGCTTTGAAGGATTCCACCTCAGTTTTGAGGAGTGTGAAATTTGCTTTAGAGAAGTTTTTCACTGTGTTTTTCTGTGCAGGGGGTGGAGTCGGGATGTGAATATCCAGTGAGATTAGTTTATGGTCTGATCTTACCAGTGAGGGATACACTTCTGGTCTGGAGCATAGAGTCCCCATGTTGGTGATGATCAGGTCCAGTATGTATTCCCCTCTTGTGGGAGTGGTAACAAGTTGTTCCATAACATTTGAGTTTATAAATTCTAGGAACCTTTGGGCTAGGGTGTTGGAGCTAGAGTAATGTTCCCAGTCTATGTTTGTGTAGTTGAAGTCACCCAATATAATGGTGTTTGGAGAGACCTTCATATTTTCCAGTGTTCTGAGGAAGGCCAAGTGGGGTTCCTGGGTTTGGGAGGATTGTCTGTAGCAGGCTATAAACTGGAAGGCAGTTTTACCCACTGTTAGTTGCACATGGATAGTCTCTGATGTTTCATGCTTTGCCACCAACCTGGAGGTGTGGGTATCTTTGATGAATATCGATACTCACCCTCCTTTTGTGGTTCGGTCCACATTTTGGGGCCGAAAAGCATGGTATGAGGTATAACCTGGTAGTGCTGGTGTGCTCTTGGGAGCCCTGAACCAGGTCTCTGTTACTGCACAGATATCGATGTTCTCCATGCTAAGGAGAGTTTCGAGTGCATGCATCTTGAGGTTTAGACTTCTGGCGTTGAGTAGCATTACTCTTAGTTTCTTATCCCTTGTGATACCTATGGAGGTGGGTTTGTCTTTTGAGCCTTGCCTAAAAAAGGCACTATGGGGGTAGCAACAGCCTTTGCCAATATCCGAAAGCCCAGGGGTGACAGGTGCAAGCCGTCCCTAGCGAAGCAGGTGGTTCAACAGAAGGTGAGTATGTGAGGGTGTAGTGCCTGTGATTAGTTAGCACTGGCATATATGACTGCTCACGTGGACAAATGCCCAGTATGTCATATGCAATGTGTCACAGGCAACGTACATGTGAACAGGACAAACAGTGATGTTCTGTCAAGTGAGACATGGACATACATATAGTAAGCTATGCAGATGTCACTAGGAGTCCACAGAAGCTCTATAACTCTGCATTGCAGGTGGGATCAGTGTTCCAGGGTAACTGCAAGCAAACATGCATGCAAACACAGCTACAGTAAGCAGGGCTGCATATAGTCCATTGTACAACAAACAAGCTGTACCACTTCCAGTAGGTAACAGTGCAAATATGCAGGCACTATACACATGTACATGGAAATGCACAGGTCAGATGGCTAGGGTCCAGTCTCAGCGCACACAAGTGTACAGACCATGTACCGTCAGGATGTACAATAACTGGATGGAAACCCAGGTGCTCATACCTGCAGTAATACACATGTCAAATAACAGACACTGAGCCTTCACTCTGTGGTTCCATACTTAGTAGGATGTATGCTACCTGGCCTGCCACCACAGTATCCCTGACATGTATGGGGACTCTCCCTCCTGTGACAGTTAGTTTTGTGTGTTGGGGCTGTCTAGCATGGTATGAGATGTGAGCTTGCAGTGCTAGGGCGCTCCTGTGTGTCCTGTACCAGTCGTGTAGTACTGCACACATATCAACATCCTCAAACATCCGCATTGCAGAGTCCAGTGTGGGCAACATGCCACTTGCAGTTTACATGTCCATCATTGCGTATCAATACTGTCATTACCTTATCCCCTGTGCTACCTATGTATGTAGCCTTCTGTTGACATCCTTACCACCAGTATGCCAACATGTGCAGATGATAGACTATGGTACTTACCATGGGTGTAGACAACAGTACATGACAATCATACCCTTACTGCATCAGGCATGCTGGGATATACCCACAATTATATCAGCACACAGTACTGTTAACAACATGTTACTATTACTACACATCTATGTAGTCACCCTGTGCATCAGCAACATGTTAACCTGTACCTGCACTGATGTTACAGATTGCAGGAGGTGGCACAGTTTCATCATATGCACAGGGTGTGAACTTGGTATGCCTGAGTCTGCCACCGATTCCACCAGTTGACATGTATGTGTATGTGTGTTGGTGAGGGACAGCAGTACAAGGTGGGGCAATGTTGATGCAGTGTGTGCGTGTATGCGGTAGCCCTAGGTGTTGTCAATTCGCATGTGTGTATGGATTCACACAGTTCCACCTCATGGCTGCCATATACTGGTGTTTGTGGACAGCCACAGACTGTACCTGCCAGGTCATACAGATCAGTGTCTGTGGCCACGGGCACAGTACCTGTGCCTTGCAAGGGTGCTACGGACCATATCCAGTACCAATCCAGACTGGGTACTGTCATCAGAAGCAGGTGTTCATTGACTGGACACAGATCCCTGTCGGGCCTGTCCAGAGCCACATGCATGTGGTCTCCTGGGGTGGTCTGATGATAGCACAGACCCAGCATTACTGGGGCTGCTGCTGACACTATGGGGGCAGCCACGGCCCTGTTGTCATCCGCGATGACTGCCAGCTGCTGCTGTTGCTGGCATACGCCCACGTCGACACCTCAACCATCCACCATCGCCCTGGCTCATGGACATGTAGTTGTGAAACCAGTCTAATATGTCCCCACAATGTCTGTCTATGACATCGGTGAAATTACGGATGGCAGCCGCAATGTCACGCATACTGTCAGTCATGGCTGTGCAACATGCTGTCAGTTCCCTCAGACCCTGTCTGGTGTACCATTCCATACGTGACTGTGCCTGCATGACAACCCGAAACATAGCTGAGGTTGTAAGACCTCTGTGGGCACGTCTGACAGGGGCAGTACACCCACGGATGCTCCCACGAGAACCCCTGGACATCTGTCTGTGTGGTACCATCTCAGGGCCATGCCCATGGCTGCTGTGTGGGGAAGCATGTGCCACAGATACCACATTACCCTGGTCAATGCCCACTGTATCCTGTCCATCACCTAGGGACATTGGTGACAAAGGGTGTATTGGCAGGACAACTGTGTGCATTGATGGGGTTGACAGATGTGTACTGTCAATTGGCTGACCAATGACGGACCCTGGCATACCTTCCTGTGCCATTACACAGATGTCATCATTATCAGTACCCATGGCACCTGATTCAGGTTCCCTGCTGCATGACACCAGAGCAGCACCAGAACCTGTGGGAGGGAACAGGAAACACAGTTTACAATGTCTACACAATGTTACCAGTGATGCACACATGCACACATGCACACATGCACAGGTGCACACATGCACACATGCACCCATGCACACATGCGCACATGCACACGTGCACACGTGCACAGGTGCACAGGTGCACACATGCACACATGCACGCGTGCACATGTGCACACGTGCACAGGCGCACAGGTGCACACGTGCACACGTGCACACATGCACACATGCAGACATGCAGACATGCACACAGTTGCACACAGTTGCACCCTTGCACACTACTCAGTATGCGAGATATCAACACACAGACACAGACACACCTGCATGCATACACAGAGCACTACTCAGTGAGCCTAATATTACTATTACTATCAAGACTATTAAAGGTATTGTTAATACACACTCACCAGCATGGATAGGCTGCATTGCTGTTACACCGAAGGGACCTGCAGACGTGAGGAAATTAATGTCAGTGGGCACAACTGTGCCATTGTTACTGAGTATGATACAGGTCAGTAGTACAACAGTCGCCTTTCACAGGTCAGCTGCTGATATTGAGAATATCACACTTGCACATTAAATACTATGATGACAGCTACAAACCAAGGACACACCTCACACATGCATTAACTACCAGTGTACACAACAGTCAACTGTACATATGGCATATTACCTGCATGCTCGTAGTCTTGCTGCTGCGTGGCTCCAGCCTCCATCATAATGCAGGTCTGCTGCTGTTGTTGTTGTTGGTGGGCTGGAGCCACAACACTTATGAGTAGTCCCTCCAGTCTGGTGAGTGGAAGATGTGTAGCCACCCCACCACCTGTGGCAACCTGTTGCCTGTGGATATCCAACGCATGCTGACGGACATTTCTGATTAAATCACTGCAGTGATGTCGTACCTGCTCATATGTCCTATTATGCGTGCCTATGTCATGTACCCGACGGACCAGGTCTTGCCACAGTGCAGCCCTCTCCTGCTGATTCTGGCTGGTGCGGGAAAAGAGTATTGCATAATCCCGCACAAGGCTCTGGTGTATCTCCTCATCCTCAGCTGCAGAGTAAGCTGGATTGAGCTGGTGAGCCATGGTCCTGAAAAAGGAAATAACATAATATCAGCAAAATATGTCAGCAGAATTTGGCACACATACTACACATGCTACTCGACTGTTGTGATGCAACATATCTCACATATATAGCATCTGTCTGTCTATTGGTGGATACACATGTAAATGGCCAGGTATCAGTGCTCAGCCAACAACTGTGCAACAATACCTGGCACACTCCATACAACATACTACCAAACCCCAGTAGTCAGGACATTGATTCAGGTCCAAAGCACCTCCTCACTCTGGGGGTTTGTATCAAGGTACTGTATGGGGTACATCATCAACTACTGTGAGCTGACCACAAACTAATTGCCCTGGATATACATATCCCACCTCCACCACCAGCACAAATGACTATAGTGAATAACATTTCAAATGCAAACTTTACACTTTGTAACACTGACATGGTATCCTTTCAGCCCACTGGGCCAGTGGAAGACACAACCCACAATGCTGACCCCTTCACAAATTATTTCTACGGACATCTCCGAGAATGCATGGATCATGCAATCCCATATAAGACCAAGACACTCTCCACAAAGGGACAGCATCCTGTCTGGTGGACCCCAGCCATAGACAGATTGTATAACAAAAGATGGAAGCTACTGCAAGACAGAGCATAATTCCATAAAGGGAAGGCATGACTGATCAGCACTAGTAAGGAGCTATTTTCTCTCATACAAACATCCATGGGCAACTTTGAGAGGGAAATCAACAGGGACACTACAGATAACCACAAGGCCTTCTTCAGTTATGTTAGCAACCTGGTCAGAAACCCTCCAATATGCTCATAGTTAGTACACAACAACAAATAATTCACTGAACCCACAGATATTGGCAACATTGTGGCAGACAGGTTCAGTGAAGGTTTTCCCCCTCCCTCTCCCCCAAAATAAGACATACTTATCCCAGCTGACTGTAACCTCCCTGTCATCACAGATGTCCAGGTGAGAGCCGTCCTCAGAAAAGCAGAATACACAACATGAATGGGACCTGATGGTATCCCCAGTTTCATGCTACATGAACTCCAAGAGGAGCTAAACACACATATAGAAGTGCTATGTAACACTAGCCTGACTACAGGATATGTACCTGTACACTGGCGCACAGCAGCAGTGGTTCCACTCCACGAAGGAGGCACATCTACATATCAATACAATACAACACAATACAATACATTACAATACAATACAATACCATATGCTATTGCCCCTGGGACTACAACAGCATACTGTTCTGCTATCCTGACCATTGTGACACATGTGATGTGATGGTACCTGCTCCTGTCAAACAGTTACACAGGGTGACTCATATGGCATATTACCTATCTGACTAACATTCATCAGGGGTATGTGTGACATGTACTCATGGGGAGTCTTGCTTCTTAACGCTGTGTGGTTTATTGCAGGGTATGTCTGATCTGTGGGTAGGAACCTGTACCTCCACCATATGCTCTCTATTGCAGTGTCACGGACGACACATAGCAGTCATTTAGGTTGTGGATAGTGTGAGGTGTTACTATGGTTGTTGGACATCTGTCATGGGTGTGACTTAAGTATGTAAATCCAGGAGTGGTAACCTCTACGTGGGTAGTATGTGTGTACTCTGTGGTGTTGTCAGTCACTGTGCATTGGTAATGTGTTTGAGTGCATTGTCACAGTGTTGTATATGTCACTGTGTCCTTCTCCATATCTGTAGCTGTCATGTGAGGTATATACCATGGCAGCCATTGTGTGGTGTGGAGGGGTACACTGACCTACATGTCCATAGCTGACACACCATGTTTGCTGACACATACCATGTGCAGGTATTCCAGGAATAGTGTGCCACTGTGAATATCATTGGGGGGACTATTGTACACATTTATGACCCTGTTCACCCCTGACACATGCAGTGGTGGGCAGCCAATCACATATCTGGTGGTTACTGGTGTACGTGATTTGAAATGGGGTATGGTACTCCAGTTTTGACACTGATGTTCACTCCATGCCTTTGTCACCAGGCACCTGTTGCAATACATCTGTACACATGTGCCTCACTCAGATTATATATACATCTCTCTCTCTCTCTCTCTCTCTATATATATATATATATATATATATATATATATATATGTATATATATATATATCTATATGTATATATATATATATATATATATATATGTATATGTATATATATATATATATATATATATATCTATATATATATATATATATATATACATATGTCTGTATACATATACACATATATATATTGATGTACATATATTGCTATAGATATGGAGGGGGGTGTGACAGTGAGGGGGTGAGAGTGACAGAGGGGGTGGGACAGGGGGAGTGTGAGATTGTCATATACAGTCATACCTGTAGATAGATCTGTCTGTCTATGTATATGTATCTACATATATCTATATCTGTATGTGTGTGTATTACATATATATGTTTGTACATATTCTATCTATCTACATCTGTCTATGTATTCCTACATCCCTCTCTATGTATGTATACATATATGCATATTATATATATATATATATATATATATATATATATATATATATATATATATATACATACATATATTGACATATATACATATCCATATGATAGATAGGTATATCAACATGTTTGTTTACAAAACTGTATACACACACTAACATACTGCTAAACATACATAACTGTGAAACCTACTTTGTACATTGCACTACAACCTACATTCAACCGACATTGATATGTGCACATAGATGCCATCACATACATATGTATGTACAGCCTTCACTGATAGCTGCTGTATGTCCCCTGCCCTTTGCACATCTTCATATACATATGGATACAGACCAATGACACATATGGAGGGTTCACAGTATGTAGACTTTTATAGTATTACTTTACATTACCTGTGTTTGTCACAGCTGCTTGTGTTGCCATCTGGTTTCGTGTCCTGCTGCTCCACTTGCCAGTTGTCAGCTTTCAAGTGGTTGTTGCTGACTGGTTTTGTTTGTGTATGTTTATTTATTTATTTTTTTCGCTCTCTCTCTCTGTCTCTCCCTACCTCCACAGGGTGCAATGAAGGTATTGCATGTGTGGACTGGGAGTACAGCATGCTTTTATAGGTATCTGCATATGTCCATGTGATGGCCTCTGCACCAATTGTTAGCCAGCATTTGCTAATTGCATGCAGCCAGTTGTGTACTGATTGCAGTTCTCACTGTGATTTCAGGACAGTGCTATAAAAAGGTATGTGAGATAGGCATAGCCCTTTCAGATTTTAAGGGCAGGGACCATGCTGATATGCTGTGGATACTGTTCTGTGAGTGTAAAGATTAGTATCTCTCTCATATTTCCAGCTGTGTTGTAGATTAACATTTCTCCATTCATTTCTCCAGTTTCCTGTACTAAGTGTGTATGTACACTGACACCTAAGACTACTACTACTGTTAATGTGTGTGTGTGTGCTTTCCTGTGGGACATGTGGTGTAACTGGTGTATAGCAGTGGCTCTTGCACTTTGTTGCTATGGATTCATTATTTGCCCTTTACATTCACTACTTGTATGCCTGCTAGGTGTCTTGACTATAGTGTGTTGCTGTGGCTTTCCTATTTTCCATGTACATTCACACCTTGGAATGCTTGCTATATCTGCTAGGGTGTTACTGCATGCAGTGTGGTCTGGCCATGGTGTGGGCCTTGACATCTATTAGGGTATTTGAGTATGATCTTGAGCAGGCCCCAGAGACTCTCAGGTGCAATCTTTTATCTGCCTCATGGAATGGTACATATCAGTGGGGTACACCCATTAAATTGTCTGGTATTCTGCAGTTGTGACTGTGGGATAGCATGAGCATATGTATTACTACACTATTTCTGCCGTGCAAGTGATGCATACTTTCAGTACTTCATAGTTACCATTGCATGTGTTGTAACACCTTTCTGCCTACTGTTTGTACATTTCACAGGGAGTCTGTGGGGCATCCCTGTAACTCAGTCACTGTTGCTGTGTCTAGGCTCTTAACTATTCAAATATGGCAGTGTCAGACCTCTCAAGTGTACAGATATTTGCAGGTTGTCCACATTTTTGCCTCATATTTTGGTCAATATCTCATGAACAGCTCTTTCTGGCAAATCACTCTGGGCTCAAGTCAGACTATAGTGACAAACATTTAAGTTTCAGACTTCATACCCTTTCAAACATCCAACAAAATGCAGAACCTGTTACTCTCTGAACTGTCTAAGTTTGTTGTAGCATTATTTGGAATGTGTCCCTGTTTTTGGCCTTTTGCTCCACATTTTTTATTACTTGGTCTGGATGTGTTCCTGTAAGAGGTTGTGGGGTATGGGCAGTGATTATCCTGCTGTGAGTATAAGTGTGGCTTGCAAGGTGCTACAGTGACATTATTAACTACTAGCTACCAACTAGCATGGCTGTTTCTGTTCACACACTACTGTTATAGAAGTCCACTAGATTTGACAGTAACTATACATGACATGCTTTGTGTACTACACATCCTATATTCCCTTTACATTCATTCCTACTATTACATGATATATTTATTGTAGCACAACGCTCTTATATAACAGTCATGGCTTAGTGGTAAGTCATGCAGACTACTGTTTCCTGGGTTCGGGACTAACAGTGGGATTTTATTTTGCTTTTGAGTAGACTACAGGACCTGTCATTCAGAGTGACTAAGGCACTTTTAAGCAGTTGTAACCGGGTTAGCGCTGGTTTGCGCGGAGCTCCCGCATGTGCACTGGCATTCAGCTCTGCGCACACCTGCTTACAACCGCTTAAAAGTGCTTACTCTTGCGCACACCCGCGCTATTTTCTTTGAAAGAAATGAAAATGGGGAGACAGGAAAGTGGTGAAAAAGGGGTCACAAAGAGGGTAAGACAATAGGGAAACAAGCTCGGGTTTTGCAGGAGGGATGTAGGTAAGGCCCATAGCTGCCCATTTCTTCATCAGCAACAGCTGTGCATATGTTTGTAATTTGGTGTGACATTTGAAACCTTCCACCCCTGAGAGAGGTGTAAGGACAACAATAATACTTGTTGTACAGCCAATTGTAATTGACAGTTTCCATGTCCAGCAGACATGTGTGTGAAATGGGCAGCTATGTATGGGGCGTAATTTTTTTGTGGGTACAGAGTGCCCTTTTTTTTTTTTCAGGTGAGAGTGGTATGTCAGGTACGGGAAGTCGGTATAGCTGGGGAGGTAGGTTGGGTAGGTTAACAGACAAGACAAACAAGACACATACAGGGGTGGTGTATGACACATGTGGGGGGGATTACACAATTGACGGGGGCGGATGTTTGGATATCTAGAGCTCATGAGCCCACAGATGGCAACAGTGGAACTGATATCCCCACCCATGGGCAGTTGCCACTGTGCCTTCATGGCCCAGGACGGGGCTGTGCTGGGGGATGTGTAGGCTGGGCAGCAGGCACGCCTGTTAGTTGTGCCACCTGTGCCTCAAGCTGGCGTAGGGGCCCAAGAACAGCTTCCCGGATCTCCCTATGCACCACAGTCTGGACATTACGGAGGATGAGTGGATGTTCTCCTCCGGCCACACTTGCAGAGGGGGGACGAGCCCCATCCCCTGCAGCGCTTCTACCCACAGGTGGCACAGGGCCACCAGAGGAGGGTCCAGACTGGGCACTAATGCCAGGTGTACTCGCCAGCTGAGGTGGGAGAGGTGGGTCCGCTGGAACCCGCCTTCCCTGTCGTCCTATGTTTTGCATTATGTCATGACAGTTTGGGTTAGTAACGTACAATACCATTCACAATTAGTTGTAACAGCATGCATTAGTATTCCCATTAACCAAACACCAAGATATTCAAACCATTGAACAGCAAGCATAACACATGCATATTTTGAACAGCAATACACAGTCCAACAACATGCAGGGCTGATTGATGGCAACAGGCCATCAGGTTTGGATGTATGAACAGGGCAGATGCATCAACGTACATGCAAATATGTATGAACCAACAGGACAAATGTCCAGCTGTGTTAATTGTGATTGCACATACCAATTTCACGTGGAATGGATTATATGTGGTTATAGGGTAGGGTGAAGAAAATTTAATTAACAACTTCAAATACCAATACATATGCTGTACATTTCTAATAGCTGCAGATATATACACACTACAGTTCTACCTACAGTTTCCTATGTGATAACTACTTCAAGTTGGTGATAGGAATGTTACTGCTACATCAATATACATTTTCATTTTTATTCATACAGTTCATATCTGGCTCTGTTCAGCTACATCATCTTGCTACATTTGCTTTATATAGCTATAGACAACTGTGTATGTTTGGTATTTCAGACAACCATACTATCTGCATATTGCAGACTGAGAGCAACATATTCAGATTTTGGGATACACATTCCAGCTGCAGTAACATTTTCAACACATTTTGCAGTTTGGTTCTGCTTGTCACATTCATTTCATTCTGTACTGACTGCAGTATACTATATTCAGGAGTTATTACTACTTTATTGGTGGATTCATAACTCTTTCTCACACTCTCTCACTTGTTTTATTTTTACAATTCAGGATGGTACTTAATTCTAGGCTTTATTGACATGTTTTACCTGTAGTTATTACAATCCTTTCCAACAGTCTCACTTCTGTCATGTTTCTGTATTTCAACAGGGATATATTTCACACATCTGTTTTACTCAGCTTCTGCAGCTGTACTTTTCAGCCTGCTGCAGGTTATGTACTATTATATTACAGGTGGGACATCTTTATTTCAGACTTTATTTCAGACTTTTTCATTTTTCTGTTTGGATTACAGACTGCATCACACTTTTGTAATCAAGCAATACTTGCAAACCCTCTTACACTGTTACTTGCACATTTTATTACTTAGTGACTACACTGCACTCTTTTGCTAACTGTCATACTTTTATATTTATTTACAGTTACAGGGAGAGGATTACTGACCTGCCTGTGGCGCAACTGCCCCAGCCTATCGCCATAGGCTCTACGGTTCGCAGAATGGACACCTGCAGCTGTAATATAAATAAAGTAATATTGGAATACACATCTCCATAATATCAGCTAGCTTAATTTCTTACATAAATAATTAGATGTAACTGACTCAGTAGTGGGGCGTTGGGCATTTGCCGGGCCTCCTGGATCCAACGGTGCAGTTGGTCCTGCTTCCGTCTCTTCAGGTCCGCATGGTGGTGACAAACCTGTTCACCAGTCCTTGGTATCTCTGTGGCACTGGTAAGATCATGAGCCAACCGGTCCCATGCCTCAGCCCTATATGCTCCCCACAGGACCTGGCCCTGCATGAGTCAGGCCTCATGATTGTGGACAAGGAGCCAAACCATATATTTGGACTCCTCAATGCCCCACCTCTGTGCTCGAAAGCAACTACCCTCACCTACACCTGACATTATGGCTGCAAGTTGGTTCTACAATTGGTTATGCTGTGTATTCCCGCCTATGGGGCTTATATATGCCGTTTTTCCCGCACTTATCTGTGATTGGCCATTTTGGAATTGTATCAGCTTCACAAAACCTGCTTTGTCATGCTCCTCTTTCTATTCATTCCTATATATTTGCTATTACTGCATTTCTAAGTGTAGCTCTCATGGTTTAGTGGTTCAGTACCTTGACTATGGTGCATGGTGTCCTGGGTTTGAACCTGGCCACTGCTTTTTATATTTTATGACTGTCTACACAGGCTAGGAGGTGTGTCTGTGTAAAGGCAGTTTTGTTACAGCTTGCTCAACGTTGCCCGTCGGTTAGCTTGTTGGTGCGGTGCGCAGCTCCACGCAAACTGGGTACGCTGGTTTACGCGTGGTTTGGCTGTCAGCACGCATATTACACTCAGCTCAGCTAGGGGCACACAGTTTCTGCGTGTTAAACCACTGCTCACCTACGGGTACACATTTTGCACCTGTTAAACCACTGCTCACCTTCAGGCACTCATTTTACACCTGTTAAACCACTGCTCACCTACGGGCAGATGCACTCAACTTGTTAAACTGTAGCTCAGCTATAGGCACATCTGGCATTTTTTATTATTTTGTTATCTCACATTTCTTCAAAATAAATGGCCCATTTCATTACATTTTACATAAAATATAATTTTATATGTGTACATATATGTCAGGGACTTGTTTCGTGCTTATTTCACTAAAAATAAAAATTGATGTTGTGGGGACTCGAACCATGACTGTCTGCTCTTCAGCCAACGTCTCTACCACTATGCTATTGCTTTTTGGCTTACTTTGCATATTTAGTTCTTATATGCTTTTCCACTGACTGCTAACTGTGGCTAAGCGCCGGGCACTCCCGCGCAAACGAGCTCACTCACGGGCAAACATCTTTACAATTTAAAAAAATATATAACATGTTCATTTATATATTTTATGTTCATAGTCTGTGGGGGCATGTGCTGTGTTGTGTTTATTCACATTTCCATGGACTCTGTCGTGGGGGTTTACTTTCAGGACTTTTACTCTTCTGGGGGCGTGTCCGTTTCCAGGGCTCGGCCTAAGGACATGCCCCCTACTGTCTTCCACGGACCGTGTAAGCCTTAGGTGTGATTCAGCATGCCCTCATGCATATGCATGACATGATGACATCACACCGTTTAACTGCAGCCTCCGTGTAAGCCTTGTAACTCTTACACGGAGGCTTCGTGAATCCTGCCCTCGGTTACGTATTATTGATCATTACATAATCACATACTTGATTAGTCTTAGTATTATTATATATAGTAATTAGGAATTTATTTTATTCCTCTTTTTTACTAGTTAGTCCGTCCGGATATTATGGTCATGTTCAGGAGTAATGTTGATTCACCCTATTGGTGTCTTGATTTATATAATTTTTCACCTATTTATTATCAGGCACAAGCTTATTCCATATTTATAAATTTTGGAAAGCTTTATTTGGATGTATTTCTATATACGGATAGCTATAGCGTTTTTTGTATACATGTTTCAGTACATATCTTTTCATCCAGCAAAGCTTTGAGTACATCATTTTATTATAAAGCTATGATTATATAAGTACTGCGTGTTGGATGAAATAGTGATTATAGTAGTTCCCGTACATAATATAAGCCTATATATTGGCTTATCCGTGGTAACTTGATGCGAAGTGTTGTTTATAGAATGTGGCCCACTGCGTTCTTTGCCAATGGGTCAGAAATTCGTGTCAATTTATTTTTTATGTTTTTTTATTTATTTTTTATCTTTAGATTTATATATTTTTTATTTATATTTTATTGAAAGCGATTTCACTATCTATCTGTAGCTTAAGGCAAACACGATTTGCACCTTTAAGAGGTAATACTTTTATACATATCAAGCTATTAATAGGAAAACAAATAATGTTTTTTTCTCTATAGCTAGGATATCGCATTCATGTGTTTTTTAATGATAGCACAACATGTCAATTTATTTTATAATATGTTTATACTGTACTGCTTTTATGCTAAGGATGCATTATTTTATAGAATGCATAAGAGCTACTTATAAGTAGGATGTAACTTTAAATGTTTATTGGAATGAATTAATTCCGAACCTCATCCCCTTCACTTCTACAAAATATCCCCTAACCTGTCCCTTCCCTGAATCTCAATGCATCTGCCTCACCTAACTTTGTCACTATCAGGCCTAAGTACATCCACAACAAACCTAGGTACTATCATCGTACACTGCTCCGAGTCTGGAAACGAATAGTTAGGATAAAAAATAACCTCACCAAGGATGGTGACATCCACCCAAACCCTGGCCCAAACACTTCAACTGCACCCATTCTCTCAGATAAAACCCTAACCAATATAGGCCCATCACACAGACCCCATGACTCCTTGCTGGCCTGCCACCTAAACATCAGGAGTATAAATAACAAAATCCAGCACCTACATGCTCTCCTGGCAGTATATTCACCTGAGATACTCTGCCTCACAGAAACATGGCTAAAACCTGCCACCAAGGACAATGAAGTCCTGCCACCTGGGTACAACATGCATAGACTTGATCGTACCCATAAAAAGGGTGGTGGGGTAGCAATACTCTATAAATCCACCATATCTGTCACCATAGCCGCCTTGCAACCCCCCCTATTCAATAACACTGAAATCATCATCACAAAGCTGCATATTAATAAACAAAAAAGCATAAACATTGTCTGTGTCTACATTCCCCCAGGGAAGAACATTGACACCCTTGAGGAGTTCCTGACCTGGCTCAACAACAACCAGCCACAGGAAACTATAATCCTCGGGGACTTCAACACTGACTGGTCAGCCTGTTCCAATCAATCCCCAAAGACCCATATTAACCTCCATGGATTTACCCAAACCATAACCTCACCCACTAGGCTAAGTAAATCACATAACAAAGCTAGTACTCTAGATTGGATACTCATCAACAACTTCCCCCATCTCTATTCAACAGGCACTTTACCAGATGATCTAAGTGACCATTGCCTGACATATATACTCAGACACAAGATTAATTACCATCAACAACCCACATACAGAACTATAAGAAGCAACAAAAGCTTTGATCCTCTAAAATTTAACAGTGAACTAAAGGCATGCAACTGGTCTGCCCTAAAATGGCTCCCACTAGATGAAGCAGTCTCTTACTTCAATGACAAATTCCTCACTATCCTTTACCTCCATGCCCCTAGTCGGACTAGTAGAACCAAGGTCAACACTGCACCTTGGCTCACCAAAGAAACTAGGGACAAAATTACATCAAGAAATAAAGCATGGGCCACCTACCGCACAACTAAAACCCAACCTGACCAACTCCTATTTAGGCAACTAAGAAATGAGGCAAAAAATCCATAACAGTAGATAAAAAGAACTACCACCACCACCTACAACAAGTACACAAAACTAAACCTCAGAAATTCTGGACAGGAATAAATAGACTCCTCCACCCAGGACAAACCACCACCCCAAACCCATCTGGCACCAATCAAAAAACTCCAGAAGACACGGCTAACTCCTTTAACTCCTTCTTCACGGAAGCCATCCAAACTTTAGCTAACCAACTCACACCCACAGGACTTAATCCTAACAAAACAAAGTCCAACACAATAGCCCCCTTCAAACTCCAACCTGTCCCCACCAAACTCATTAAGACCCTACTTAGTAAACTAAGACCCACCACCCTGGCTGCAGACCTCCTCCCAGCTGACTACTTACAACAGGCTGCAGAGGCAATCGCATACCCTGTCTCTGTCCTTATCAACCGAACCATATCAGAAGCCATTATCCCCAACATATGGAAAATCTCACATATCATACCACTACACAAGGGGGGCAGTTCTACTGAACTGTCCAACTACAGGCCCATAGCTATTCTGTCTCCTCTAGCTAAGATCATGGAGAAGTGCGTTCATATTCAACTCATGAAATACTTAACAGAGAACAAACTACTATCCAATTCGCAACATGGCTTTAGGCCCAATCACAGCACCACAACAGCTCTCCTCTCCTTCTCTGACACCATCAACCACAATCGTAACAATAACAATCTGTCCTCTGCCCTCTTCTTAGACCTATCTAAGGCCTTCGACATGGTGGATCACAAAATGCTAATGAAAAGTTTGGAAGCCCAAAACTTAAATAAACAAGCCCTCCAATGGTTTGAGTCCTACCTACAAGACAGGCAACAGGCAGTACTGTGGAAGGGTAAACTCTCCTCTCACCTCCCCATCAGACTTGGAGTCCCCCAGGGATCAATACTAGGCCCCCTTCTTTTTTCCATCTTTATAAATGAACTTGGTGCAGTCATTCCAGAAGCTACCTGCATTCAATATGCAGATGACTCAACCTTGATCTGCTCTGCCTCCTCCCCTACAAAACTTACCACAATAACCCAAAACACCTTCAACAAGGTTGAAAATTGGCTATTAAACCAATGATTAATACTAAATCCCAACAAAACTAAGTTACTTCTCTTCACTCCAACAAATAGAACCAAATCACCATCATTCAACATAACAGCTAATAATGGCACCATCATCTCCCCAGTAACCCAAACTAAACTGTTGAGTGTCATGATCGACGACAACCTTAGGTTTGATGTACACATCAATCAAACCATAAAAACTATCAATAAGAAATTTGGCAGCCTCTATAGGATCAGATCATTCCTAACCCCGCAAGCAAGAACTGCTATTGCCCGCTCCCATTTTCTATCAACCCTTCTCTATGCCTCCCCTCTCTTCTCCCACCTGAGTAAAACTGATCTCAAAAAAGTGTCAACATGCTACAACCACATTGCTAGATTTGCAACTGGCACACCCTACCGGACCCACCATTGTCTGAACCTGAATCTCCTGGGCTGGCTGGAACTACACCAACTCCTCCAGCTCAACCAGCTCATAGTTGCCCATAAAATACTCCACCACCCAGACACTACTCCAGCCCTCAGAAACATAATCCGCCCTTATAGTAACAACCGGGCACTCTGCTCATCCACCAAACTTCTAGTACTTATGACCAAATCAAACCACGCTGCAGGTGACTCCCTCTTTGCCAACTCTGTCGGTAAATACTGGAACTCACTACCAGATGACATTACCCAAGAATCTTCGCCAATGTTATTTAAACACAATCTTAAAAGCCACCTTAAGTCACATTGGCTATGTCCCTGTACCAACCCTGACTAGTACCCCTTACACCCCCTCCACCTTACTTTAACCTCAAACAAATTACCCTACCAGTCCATCCATACAACCAAATCAAACCACGCTGCAGGTGACTCCCTCTTTGCCAACTCTGTCGGTAAATACTGGAACTCACTACCAGATGACATTACCCAAGAATCTTCGCCAACGTTATTTAAACACAAACTTAAAAGCCACCTTAAGTCACATTGGCTATGTCCCTGTACCAACCCTGACTAGCACCCCTTACACCCCCTCCACCTTACTTTAACTTCAAACAAACTACCCTACCAGTCCATCCAAACAAGTTGATTAATCATACTAACTAATCTAGGTATTATTGCCTTAATAAAATATCCTAAACCCTAGGTAATAAGGTAACAATTACCTACTACCACAACTTAAAGTATGTCTCTTGCCTCATGGATGGATATATTCTGCTATGCCTGTAATCAGCCTGTATGTTCTGTAACTGAAATTATTGTACTATCTGTTTTTCTTTCTGTATTCACTGTTACTTAATGCTATCTACCTAAAATTTGTAAATTGTTATGTGTCTGGAGCTTTTCTCCCCGGGACTCCGCTGAAAATGGATATGTATCCAGTCGGACCATCCCGGTCAACAAATGTAAAATAAAATAAAATAAAAAATTTAACATGTGAATGTTTAATATAAAAGGTTTAACTATGTGCATTTTTGAAACTTAATGGTCTGATGAAGCATTTGTGAAAGCGCTTACCTACCTGTAGTATGTCTCATTAAAGTTTCTATTTCCATACGGAGTATATTACGGCTTGCAGCAGTTATTGCTTTTTATTTTTACAAGTGTATTAAAGTTTATATTATCTCCGTGGTCACCTCTTAGTTTATATATATAGCTTCCAAATATATATATATATATATATATATATATATATGTATATATATATATATATATATATATATATATATATATATATATATATATATATATATATATATATATGTCCCCTTCAAAACTTCAAAGCATCTAAAACCCATAACATCTAATTTCATTGAGACCAGAACATCTAAAACCCAAAACCTGTAAAACCCGTAACATTGCATTTCATAACATCTAACAGTACAACTCACATGAAAATAACATCCCCTCCACATATAATGACATATAATGACACCAAACTACCAAACACACTTTTTACTATGTTTCTGCAGGAGGGCTTGATACAGCAGGGTTAGGAAATTAACTTTTTCCCACTGTAGTGTGATCTCGGGGGTTGGTATATTTAATTTATGGGGGGTGTTGTGGGCAGACCCCCATATGAGGGGTTAAGGGGGGCTTGACCCTCTGCAGAAATGTAGTAAAAAGTGTGTTTGGTAGTTTGGTGTCGTTATATGTGGAGGGGATGTTATTTTTTTGTGATTTGTAGTGTTAGATGTTATGAAATTCAGTGTTATGGGTTTTAGATGTTTTGGTCTCAATTTTATGAAATTAGATGTTATGGGTTTTAGATGTTTCAAAGTAGACCCATATATATATATATATATATATATATATATATATATGTGTGTGTGTGTGTGTGTGTGTATGTTATTAGAGGTATTAATTCAAATGGTTATAGACATAATATGGCTTGATAAAGTCCCAGTGTTTCTGATGCTCAGAAAAAAATGTACTCTATAGAGTACAAAGAGTATGCCTGGGTACACCATTGCTCAAAATCACTCCAGGTGCTTCTTTTACAATTTTGATGTGTTTCCCACAAAATGGCAGACAATTGGGTCCTCCAGGGTAATGTGATCTTGTTTTCTTGCTTTCATTCCTTCTTCCCATAATACCTTTCAAGTCCTGTTTATATGACGCATGCTAGACATACAGAAGTGGTGATTTCTCATGCCATTAAGATAGAATGGAAGAAGCATGAAGCACTGTCATCTAACACACCTTCTGTAACAGTACTGCTTCTATATTTCCTTGAGTGAGCCTTATTTATGTGCCTGTCAGAGCTTGTTCTATGCTATACATAGCTGTTAGCTACTTCCAGAAAAAGAAAGCAGCTGAATAGCAGGCTTTTTCAAAGGGACTCTTTTGTAGTTCTAAAGGAATTTCCAGACCTTCCCCCGTGCTCTTAACCTGAGATGTGAAAACTATAACTGCAGTAAATGATTCTTGCAATATCATGTAGAGCTGATAGTTACTACTGTTAAGGGGAATAAAATGTAATGTGTAAGGGCTTACTCAAAGTCAGTGGGTGTCTCTTACCATTGATCTGTGTACCAGATATGCATCCATCTCTGAAAGGATGTCACAAAAAAAAAAAAACATAGAAGACCTTTTTATAAACAGTATCAGTGCACCTAGTTGATAAGGTTTTTCTTTCTGCGGCAGTCCTGATTTAGGTGGTTTTGTTATGTCAGTGGGGGTGGGGGTTGGAGGGTGGGGTTGAAAATGGTAAATGTGTTGATGATTTACAAGAAAAAATATTTTCCGATTTTTCTCTAAACGTCCCAGGAATCTTTAATACTACATTTTAAGTCATCTTAATATATAAAGAAGTATAAATAACCAGCATTTAAAGTTTAGTATTTCGATACTTTGATGCTGCTTATGTAAATTTGTCAGAAGATGTGACAACTGCCTTTGAATCCTTAACGGATCTAATTGCTTTGTTTTGCTATATGAAAGGCATGGCTACATAGATAGCAGTGGTAAGTCAGTGTTAAGTTCTCCTCCTGTTTGAAGTAAAGACAATGGAAAATAGTCTCACAGCTTTCTATCTTTTTTATAGCAGCAGGATTAATTGCCTGTGTAGGATTGACAGCAGTACCTCACAAGGTAAACAACAGAATTCTCTGTGTTTGTGGTATGTAATGCAATCAGAAACAAATTTGTCTGCAAAGTATGTGAGAAGTTAAGCTTTAAAATAATGTAGGTGGGAATTCCCTCAAGGCAAGGAAATGAAAGTTTTATAAAGTCCAAGCAGGTTTCTGGCACCTAGATGATACTGGAACCATGCCCTAAGGAGAAAAGCAACCTAAGGATTGAGTTAAACTGTAGGAGAGAGAGGAGTTTCCCTTTACCTAAATTACTTGCCCATTAATAATAATAATAATAATAATAATAAGCAGCATTAGAGACAGCAATGTGTAGGTAACAAAATGACAACAAAGCAATTAATCTAGACTGCCCTACAGTGGAAATATTATTATTTTTTTAATATTTTCATTCATATTTTCAAATCTAACAGATCTGCATTGTAAGGAGCCTGGTAGGAGACATAAAAAGGTATACTGGAAATGTTGCTATTTGCGAGTAAATTTGAAAATCTACAATGTTTGCATGTACTGTAGAACTGCTGTTTGTTGTGATGAAGTCTACAAACTTTGAGTAGATAAAAGGGCTAAACAAAGCAACTGTTCTACAACCTTGGTGGACTGACATGCTGATTTTAAGGTTTTTGGTTGCATGCATACTTAAAATTTTGAAAACTGAGTGACTTAAAAACTATTGTGTGGCATCAGATGAAACTTTAGATGATGCTGATGAAAACCATCACTGATATTTGTACTGTATTGTGCATCTTTTTTTAAGCCATGCATTTTGAGAGATATTCAGTGTTAATTATATTGCTAAGTTTACAGTTTAACCTATATTTCCATATTTCTGAAAATATCTCAAAAAACAAATACTATGAGAAAGGTCATGCTTGACTATAAAGTGTTTTGATAACATAGATATAAAATGTTTAGCTTCCAACATGACAATTTGTTTGTGAAAATTTAGGCAAAATATCATTCTTGGGTTTATGTGTATCACAATATAAGACCATGACTACGCTGGCTTTATCACTGAAAAGGATGCCTTTTATTAATAACATTGCTGTCGCTACCTTTTTAATAGCTTATACCATTGGCAAAATCTTTATATTTGTTTGTCTTATGCTTTTAACTTGATGTTTTGGAAAGTGATCTGGATTGTAAGGATGAGTGCATGTTGCTAGGGGTGTGACATTTCCATAGCCAGCCATTAGGTACCCGCGAAACCCACGGCTGCAGAGAACTCCTGATTACCTCCCAGCGAATGAGGGCCCCCATAAAGCAGCTGTTAGTTTCTCTTTCCCCTCCACTCGTTGCTCAGCAAAGCACCTTGTCTGAGTAACGTCACTGCGAGATCGCAAACTGTTTTCCTCCTCTTTTTTTTTTTTTAACGTGCCTGTAAGCTGCTCTCAGTCAGGTCTGCTTCAGTGAAACAAAGAACCTGATTGGCTGTAGCAGCCAAGAAAGTAAGTTTTTTTTTTGACATGTAATAATGTCCAACCTGTCACTGGATAAGGAGGTTGAAAACTTTATAATTTTGAACTGTAAATAAAAGGCTTAAGGTGGGAAAGCAGAATTTATGGCAGTTTCTTAATATTAATAAACTTGAATTTGAAAACATCAGAAAGGCTGTTCTACAACTAATCACAGGATCATAAAATCATAAGTATGACAAGGTAAGTGAATTGTGAGACCACTTGCAGCACCTTGTAAGGATAAATATCAGGGGAGATATATGGGAAGCAAACAAAACTACTGCATGATTCAGAGTAAGTTTGGAAGAAAGAGGCTAGCGGACAAAGTTTCAACATGTGGAAGAGAAGCAAATTGACTATAACATATGGCACTAGAATGTGAAAATAGAGTAATACAAAAGAATGATCAGAGAATGTGGACTTCTGGACTAAATGGAGGAGTTGGGAAGTTGGCTACTGACAGAACAGACTGTCTGGGACTGGACAATGGCCATCTGAAAGGATGATGTAAGAATAGGATTTATCTGTTTAAGGAGACATGGAGGACAGTCAAAGCATATTAGAATGGATATGCTTGAAGCAGCCATCTTGTAGTGAGGAATGGAAACCTCAGGCAGTGTAAATGAGACCAAGTGCTAAGATGTGTGCTGGTTGAAGTTTTTTTTTGTTCTGTAACACTTTAATGAACAGAATAAAAAAAATTGCTGTCTCACTCATTTATTTATTTTTTTCAAGGATGCTCGTCAGTTCATATAGCACACCATTCTGCCTGCCTACCACCCTTTGGTAAAGAATTGTTTATCTGTCTCTCTTATAACTCCTCTCCCTAGCCTAAAAATATGTCCCTTCCCTATATTGTTAATGCAAGATCCATTTTTTCTGAATTATGTTTGCATCACTGAGCATCCACTGCATTCCATCCATCTCATTCACGCTGTTAATGCAATTCTCGCCTTCCTGTTCTTGAAACATTTCTGTTAATTTGTGTTTGGCTGCCTCCAAAAATCTCACTTCCTTTTGTTATATTATTTATATTATTTTTTTTTTGCAGACACACACACAATAATCCCCTCCATGTGTGATAGTAGTGCTTGCTTCTGTAGACTACATTCTGTGTTGCTTTTGTCCATTTCCTGGACTGCACAATGTTTCATCCTCTGCTGATAAGCCCTTTTAAAACTATCCAAGAGCGCTAAGAATACAGGTACCGTAGCTTTAAATCCTTTCACTGGTCAGATTATGAGTAGTCTTAAAATAAACCAAATATACCACTGTGCTATATATTACCAAGCCTACCTCCACAAAAAAGGTTCTCAAATATCGAGTATTACTGTAAAACATTGTCATGAAGACCAAATATGACATAAAACAGAAAACATCAAGCATTTCCACTTATTCAACAAAATGTTTTCCTCTGCATTGTGTCCTAAACTGTGCAGATGCTATATTGGAAATCATTTTGAAAGTATACATAATGTATTTATATGCTATACATTCCCTTTTTTGTGTGTGTGTGCATTTGTGTGTGGGATGCGTATCAGATAGTCGTCTTAAAAGTATGTTTGTGATAATGAAATAATAAAGTAAGATAGTTATAGATGCATTACTAGTGAAAGCTCCAGCCTCCAGCAACAGATGGGACCCACCCTACCTTAACACAGCAGTGTAACAGCTACCTGTTATAGGAAAATATTCAAGTACAAGTAACAGAAGCATTCCTAAATGTATTTGTGTAACATGTGATCGCAAAACTGACTTTTGTGCAGTCAAGAAAAATCCAGACAAACAAAAATTAATCCCATAACAAATGGAGTTACACTCAAATACATGCAATTCATGCTTCTCTTGTTTACTAGTTTAGGATCAACCCACTCTTGGTCTATTCCATTACAAGGTAAATATTCACAGGCTATCTGCAAACTAAATCACCACTTCAAGTGTAGGGGCATACCTTTCAACCTCTTAGAGCAAGAAATCTGGACAAGCCATAAATAAAAGTGGGGCAAAGACACAAAAATAGGAACAATTTTTAAATATTGCTCTTACAAACTTAAGTTGAAAGAATAACATCATCACCACTAAGGGCTTTTCATCCAGAAAAAAGGAGGTCATTGTCCCACTGTACTCATCCCTCATTAGACCCATTACAGAGTACAATGCCCAGTTTGGTACGTACCTCACAGGAAATCTGCAACAGCTGGAAAGGGCGCAGAAATGCCTCACTAAACGAATCACAGGCGTAAAGCAGATGCCCTATGCTGACTGTTTAAAAAAACTCCAGCTATACTCTGTGGCATATCGTCTGCTCGGAGGCGATCTCTGCCTAATATACAAGGCCATGTCAAACCCTGAGCTGTTGGACATGCTCCACTTAAAGAAATCCCAATCCCTCAGAGCCACACGTTCCAGGGATCTAAACCTTGTCATCATAATGAACAAAACATGCTGGAGGGATAGGTTCCTGACACAGAGACTCCCTATACTCTGGAATAGACTGCCCATACATATCAAGCAGAGCACCTCCTTGGCCTTCTTCAAAAGGAACCTTGACAATTGGATGGGAGATAGGAAATTCACTCTGGGGATCATGTTAGTTGCCCTGCTAGACAGGGGTCCAGGGAAGTAAATATTGTGGGAAGAAATATCCAGGGAATTGTTATGGCTAGGCTTGTATAGGCTCTAGGGCCAATAGCCTAGTACCAACCTATGAACCTATAACAAGTTTTGCATTAGCATCATAGCCGGCTTTAGGCACCAACAAACCCTATGATTGCTGGGGGGCTCCCAACCACAGCAGGTTATCTTATCTTGATATTTTGTAACATGTCTGTCAAACTAACTAAAGCTAGTACAGCAATCTTGTATACTTAATAAACCAGGTGGGTAATAACTCTTACTTATATCTCATTTAAAATTCAAAGATATATCTGGTTATAGTAACAGTGGTTTATTAAGTAACAGTCTTCACAATTCCATGAAATATTTTACCACTGACATAGTGCCTCTGGCTTAATTAAGCCCTGCTTGGTGGACATTACCTCCCTAAAACCACCAGCATAGCCAGCTTTAGGTACCTACAATACCTGTGGCTGCAAGGGGGCCCTTAATCATTCTTGTCTGTGTGGGAGGCACACAAAAGCAGCTCTTGTTTAGGAAAAATGTATTAATTTCATGATTATGCTCTTTAACCTGAAAAGGGACCTGTTATGTATCCTGTTAGAATAGAGCTGACAATGAACATAAGCAAGGGAAGAGAGAGATCAGCAGGCCAAAATGACTGATATGAGTGCAAACCTTGTATTTTAAGAAGAACTGATGCTTCCGATCTTCAGAGATGTTTTTACTTTCAGGGAGTTTTATACATATTGGTAGAACACCACATACTACAACTCTCAACTTCTTTGCAGAAGAATTCAGCTCAATACCAAAAATAAGAGAAGAATAGAGGCTGACAATCAGGAACAAGTTTTAAATATCATTCTAATTCACTTACATTTTTTTCATCAACATACATTTTTTTGGATAATATAAAGTATAAACCTCTGATGCCTGGAATTATTGACTGTCTGTCTTCCTGAATGATTTATTAGCAAATCAACCTTTTTTTATGAAGGACAGAGCACAATTATGAGCAAAATCAGGGAAGGTCTGTGAAATCAGAGATAATGACAGGTCTACATTACTCCTCACTGAGGTAAATAAAAGTGACTTATCCCTGCTGCTGCTTGAAGATTGTTAAACAGCATTTACTGATCTGGTGTGGCAGTACCAATGTTGCATAATGTATTGCTATTTGCTGAAATAAGTATAAAACTAGTATTGCTATGGCTTTTGTGTGTGTTTGTAAAAAATATCACTGATTTTTATCTCTGCATATACCCAATAATGCCGGGATACATACACTATTCTTCTGGGTTTCAGTAAAAAATGTAGATGATAAGTAATCATATTTCAAAAGTAATGCATAAAATATATCACAGAACATTCAGACACTTCAATCTTCAGGGAGTTTGGTGGTCCCCACTCCCCAGACTGTACAAATTGATACATGAGGCTCCCTTAATCATCCTTGACTGTATTGCTGGTTTGGGAAAAATGAGAAAAAATGTATTAATTTTCTGATTAAGGTCTTTACCTTGACCCTGTTAGGATAAAGATAATGGCCTTTGCTCTCAACTGCACCCATTCTAAAACCATCCGTGCTCAGAAGTGCAAGTACAGAAAACTGCTATAGGTTATGGGGGGTGTTATTTCTTTAATTTTCATTATTCAAACCATAGATGTGGGCACATGAAGTCATTACAGCTTTTGTTTGGGCTGAGGCCAGTATGGTCATGGTTTCTTTTACTTTTCAAAAAAACACAAGGCCAGCAGACTGTAGTATATAAATGATTTATTAAAGCATATATAAATAACAGTAACAAACCAGTTTTGGCTAAACAAATTAAGTAGCCTTCATCTGATGAATGCTCTAAAATGCATCCAAGAACACCTATAACTCTACGGCTTCTTGGACCTTGACTTATCTGATTTATTTCCTAAATGGTTATTACTGTGCTGTCTTGGTCAGGAAATGTGTGCTGAAAGGATACAAGGAGAACTTAAACTCAACAGCAACACTGAAGTTCTTTCCTTAATCATAATTTCTTTTCAAGCCATCATTGATTGGAAAGATTATATAAAAAGAACAAAAAAGTAAAATACACTTTAGAGCCTATAGAAAGCATTTAACCTAAGTCCAGACCTATACCTAGAGTTTCTATAATGTATCATTATTGTAACAAAAATGCCAGTAACTGTTTATGTCCCTATGTGAGATGAGTGAATATAGTGTGGTACATACACCTGGTGTACTGTAAGATCATTGTAGCTACAGGTAAGTTTTTACATACTACTGCTAAAAGTTTGCAGCATGAACTAAAAGACTGCTTTGGAGGGGTGGCAGTGACAGGGTGATACTTTGACTGAAGTGCCTGAAGTGCCTAGGGAGCCCCCAAACTTGAGATGTGCTGGGGGCCATCAAAATGCTAACATTGGCCCAGGACATTTTGCAGCTCAGAAGTGCTGAGGTGTTAAGGAGTAAGAAACAAGCAGATTAGCCTAGCTAAACCCTTAGGAGTTTTGTGACCAGTTTTGGTTGTTTGGTGCAAGTTGTTAATTTGTTAAAAGAGAGGTAAGTTATTTATAATAACAACACACACACACACACACACACACACACACACACACACACACACACACACACACACACACACACACACACACACACACACACATTCCTTATATCTGCGGTGTGTATTGCGGCTTGCTGTTGTTTTGATCAGTACTTTTGCAATGATGTCGGGCACGGCACAGCATAAACCACTCTGCATTTCTTTTCAGCATAATCTTATCATGAATTTAGCTTCCAAAGCAGAATGGCTGTACTACTGGAAGCTGAATTCATGATGGCAATGTGTTTGTATTTATTTTTCTCTGGGTCTAAATGAGATTTCTTCTGTTTTTTTTTTTTTTGACATTGCAATAATGCTGGCTTTAAATGTCTCTGGAGTCTCTTTATATGTTCTGCAGTTTCTTCCTATGGTAATGATTATTAATATTCCTTAAAATATTGTGGTGGAAAAACAGTTTTGTAATATGTGTATTGGGGGTTGAGGTGGGTGGGTAACAGCAAAACAGAGAGGACTGTGTAGCCCTTTTCAGGCTAAGGTCACTGTGAAATCAGTTTCCAAAGCAGAACATTTAATTTATTTTTATTTATTTATTTTTTTTGTGTGTAGTGCATCAATGATATGTGATGCAGTTTGATGTGGTCGTTGTGATGTTTTTGGTTATCTTAGTAGTAACATAATATCTTTCTAATGTTTGGTTGCCAACAGTGGCTGAGCTCTGCACAAAAGGCTGGGTAAAACTAATGTTCAGAATACGTGTAGTAAGCTCTCCTGATGTCAGAGGTAAGATTCCTGTATATTTCACTAGAAAAAAAGTATATTTCACACTTGTAACATGCTATGGCTACACTGCCAAACTCTGAAGAGGCTAAAACTGTGAAGACGTTCAGAAGCATGCTGTAGTAGATGCTCTGAGGACAGAATTACATTCTTAGATTTGTGCTGTCCCCAAGTATGTTGTTGTTCTTATGTTAAAGCTTAGTAATGAATTTTGAAGGATAGCGAGAGAGAGAGACTTTCAGTAGTCTTGGCTCCACTGCCTTTAGTTCATGTGCCTTTGGTGCCTCACATACCTTTAACTGTCTTTGATTTTTGGCTCAGAATTTTGCTTTGTCTTAATTATCAGTTTTGGTAAAAAAAGTAGTGGATTACACGTTATAACAATAATCAGAGTTATGGATGTCTGTTATTTCAGAAAATGCAAGTTAATTCAAATTCACTTGTTCTGTCAACTTCTCAAATGAATAGTGCTAATATTTAAAAAAAATATTCATGATCGTCCCAAATTATTTTTGGATTTGTCCATGATTCTGGAGTTAAGAGCTTGAGATCTATGGTGCTACAGTTTGACATTGCATCATACTTGGTGCTCATTTTGAGTGCTGTGGAGAACTTCTGGACAGCCCACTACATGCAGTAATGGCATAAAATAATAATTTATTAAGTTGTCAGCACATAATAAGCAGACATCCTCTAAATTTCTCCAGAAAAAAATAGCTATAACGTGCATGCTTTCAAGCAAAAAGCTGTGGGTTTGGAAGCTTTGACTTTAGAATTGCAGACTTAATTGTAAATGACTCTCAAAGGGAGATAGAGGTACAGCGTTTCAACGGCTGGCCCTAGTGACTTTAGTTAATGGACCTTGAGTGCCACAGTCTGATATTTTACACTCTGGCACAGTGAATACAGCTGCTATCTCACAGTGTTTGCCTCCGGTTAAATTCTTGGCTGTGGCTTGTTTTGTGAGAAGTCCCAATGTCCTCTCTGTCCCTGTATCCTGGTTTCCTCCAACAGCTCAAAGATATCCTGTAATTGAAATGGTGTTTCTTTAATTTGCCTGTGTGTGCAGGTTTGCACATCTGGTGATAGATCTTACTTGCCAGGGTCAGTGTAAGAAAATAAAAACTATCACTGATTTTTGTGTGAATACACAATATTGATGGACACTTGCACAACTCTTCTTGATAGTTGATGGCAGTAAAAAAGAAAAAAAAAGTACGTTAACAAGTTGCCATACCTCAAAAATAAGGCATAAAATGCATCAGATAACATCTAGCATCTCAGAGCTTCTGTGGCCCCAGAAGCCCCCATACTCCATGCTATATGAGCAGATTTTGACACAGGCTTAGGACCAGCCTTTGCCATGGACCCTGCCAAATGTAAAACAGGTCCAGTTAGAGGTGTGTACAGGAAGTTGTTATACCTTTTGTGGAAGCCTGGTGTAGAGGTCTGGGGCCGATGGTGTCACTGGGTCTATGTGGGTAATATGAATGACAAAGATGGGGTAGCGCAGATTATGTGGCGTAAGACAACAAGGATGATGAGGGGCAGTAGCACTAGACTGTAGAGTACAAACTGACAAATCCTGCCTTTGTCCCTGTCCCAGCCCAGTTCTTCACTGGTTTAGAGGGATATGGTGGCAGGTGCTGAGCCTATTTCTGTGGGCAAACTGAAATCCATCTAGACATTTTTGGGATTCCTGAAGGAAATAACTTTTTTTTGTTTGTTTGTTTTTTTAGGAATGTGGACTTAGTGTAGTACAGAGATGTCCACATTCATTTCAGAGTGTGGTGTACTTTTTTAAGTTCAGATTATTGTCAGATGATTTCAATAAATTAACTTACGAATAGTGATGTCATTTACATATTGATCAAAAGGAAAGCATCTTCTTAATATGTTTCTTCTCCTTTAATGCCAGTAAATTACAACTACTTGTCAACATGGTTTTAATATTCCCACATTCCCTCTGTAGTCAGCATCACTGCTTATCTTTTCAGAAGTGAAACAAAGATGTTACATTTCTGATATATAATCTGTTGTGCTGACTAGCTAATATGTTTATCAAGAATTTGCCCACCCAGCATTCACAAAAAATGCTGCAGGAGTGAAGGACTGATTTGCACCGACTTTTTCCCTGAATATGTCCAATCTTCTGCAGTTCCACCCTAGAGACCGTTATAAACATAACGGACTACAGTTCAGTAAAGATAAATGTTCTTTCTCATTTCTCTGCAGGTGTATCCCGCCGCTCCTATATCTGTCCTGTTTACTATGCTGCATTCACTAGTACTCATTCTGAGCAGGTCAAGCACTGAATTATTATTTTAGTTTACTTTTTATTGTTCTAATAGATTCAGTAATCCATATTATTGCTACCTGGGATTATTTTTAATTTAAATTAATACTTTATTTTTATGTTTCAACCTTTCTGTACTCATTTGACCCCACCCCTGTCTATTTAAGATCCATCTTGCTACTTTACCCTTTCACACCTTCCGCAAATTTTATTCTTACTTTGTCATACATAATTTTTGCTTAGGTCAGTTTGCACCACACATTTTGTGTCTCCCCCATTTCTGTGGTGTCCAATATTATTCCATATGTTTGGAATTATCTTTTAGTTCCATATTACCTCTCAACCTGTTAATGCAACAAATCTGGACAAAGCTTGAAAAAATGGGGGTACAAATAGGGACATATTTTAAATACTGCTCTTATAAACTTAGAAAGTTGCTAGAGTAACAGGATTTGTTTTAATATACATTTTCTGAAGGATTTGAAGTCTGAAACTCAAATGTATGTCATTATTTAGTGACTTCAATCTTAACATCATTCCAGTGATTTGCCAGGAACAGGCCAAAAATAATGAGCCAAAAATCTGGACATTCTGTGTAAATCTGTACAGTTGAGAGGTAGTCATTAAATCCTATTTCATGTTAGTCTAGCTGATTTTATAAATTAGCAGTGTTTGCTTTTTGTATGTATGCATATTTGTTTGCTTTTTATTCAGTTGGACCGTAGCTCTTTAATCAACTGTCTTTGGTGACTGAGTATGCTAAGCTATTTATTACTTAAGCTGAAGTCCTAATCTGTATTTCAAGAACTGTTTCATCGAGAGGTGAATTGTCATCAGCAAATGAGGTCCTACTTCATCTCTGTGGTAGTAAGTCATGGTGATTATCTCATAATCACACCTAGCATATTTTGTGTTTTATAGACCATTATACAACGACCCCCAATTAATATTCTAAAACGTGCATGCTGATTGGTCAGCGTGTACCTTGTAAATAAGAGTTATATTAATGGAAAAAGGTCTGGTCGCCCAGACTTTTTCCATTAGTATAACTCTTTTCTTAAAGCAATGGAGAATGCAAGATCTCTGTTGCTTTTTACACACTGTCTCGCTATGTTAAACGAGTTTAACATAGCGAGACAGCTTTAAAAAAAGTAACGGAGATCTTCCTATCTCCGTTGCTTTTTTTAAAGGTGTCTCTCTATGTTAAATGGGTTTAACATAGCGAGACAACTTTAAAAAAAGCAAAGGAGATTCTCCGTTGCTTTTTAAAGCTGTCTCGCTATGTTAAACTCCTTTAACATAGCGAGACACTTTGTAAAAAGCAACGGAGATCTTGCTTTCTCCGTTGCTTTTTTCAAAACTGTCTCACTATGTTAAATGGGTTTAACATAGTGAGACAGCTTTAAAAAAAGCAACGGAGATTCTCAGTTGCTTTTTTTAAAGCTATCTCGCTATGTTAAACTCCTTTAACATAACAAGACAGTTTGTAAAAAGCAACGGAGTTCTTGCTTTCTCTGTTGCTTTTTCCCACAGCTCTCATGTACTGCATAAGCATATGCATGCACAGTACATCAGAACTGCCGCAGAATACCAAACAGCTGCGGAAGGGCAGCAAGGAGGCATTATACAATACCATTATTTAAGAAAAGTAATTATTTTTTTTCTTAAATAATGTCATTGTGTAATAGCAATAACCCACTTCTGGGTGTGGGTAATGTTGGATTTACCCACGGTTGTCTTTGTTTGGCAACTTGGGCTTTGCCCCCGTGACCAAACCACACCAACCGTGGGTAAATCCAGCATTACCCACACCCAGGCGTGGGTTATTGCTATATTAGTATCTATCTTCCAAGTTTGTCATATGTTTTGTTTTTCACAGCACAGCTCTGTACCTTGTTAGAATGTTTAATGGCCATGTACATTTGGGTCTTTCCCAGTGTCTACTTATTCTATTTGCCTTGTGACAGAATTACCAGTGAACAGGGTTCCTGACTAAACAATGCTCAGATTTAATAAGTAGGTCATACTAAGGATCACTTTACACAAGGATCAAAATGAAAGCACCCTTCTGCCTCTCTTTAATTAAGCCATCTGTTATATTCCTTGACAACTGAATGTGTCCCAATGTGTGGATCCTTAACTAATTTACTATTCCCTGCATAATATCCTTTTGTCCACCCAATGTATGCATCTATTCACAAATGCATACAGAAACAGCGAGGCAGACACACACACACACACACACACACACACACACACACACACACACACACACACACACACACACACCCTAAACAAGAGAATGCTATCCAGTGGCGGCTGGTGACTTCAAATCAAAGGGGGGCTGCAGGAGACAGCTGAATGGGGGTCAATGAAGGGGAAGGTGCCACTAGAAAGGGGGGAGGATGCTCAAACCACAAAAAAAAAACTAAATATACACTGCGTGGGTTATCTGGAAAAAAAAAAAGGTTGTGGAAAAAAAAAAAAAAAATTATTTTTAAATACATTAATGGAATGCCCAGTCAAAATCAAGTATAAAAAAACAAGCAGCACTCAAACTCAAACCACTCTTGCACTGCAGTTCTAATTATAATTTATATTCAGCTTTATTAAGCTCAAGATACATTGCTTATAGGATTACTGTACAGGTTATGGACCACATGATTGGCATTCTGTTTATGACTGGAGTCTCCAAATGTAATGAGCTTCTTAAAATAATGTAATCCTGTCCTTTATACTTTTCATCCAAAAGCTTAGCAGCTTATCACATAAAATTTATTACTTAAACACAGAGCAACAGGCACTTTGAGTAATAAGCATAAATAAATCAACAAAAAAAAAATACAGAAACCAGAGACCATTCTGCAAAATCAAGGACAGATGAAAAGCCACTGTGATGACCCTAACCTGTCATACCCTCTTCAACCTCAGATCACACAATCTGACACAAAGAAGTGGGACAAAGGCCCAAGCCCAAAAACAAAGGACAATTTTTAAAATATTTAGCTCTTATAAACTTAGAAAGATAATAGAATAGGTCTTGCATTAGTATGAATTTTCTGAATGGTATGAAATCTGAAACTCAAATGTCTGTCATTATTTTCTAACTTCAGTCTTTAATGATTTGTCACTAATTTCCAAAAACACAATTTTTATAAAGTAATTTGTATATGTCCTCAACCTGTTTATGCAGTAAAATCTGATCAAGACCAAAATATATTGGGGGGGATATAAACAGTACTAAAAATGCTCTTGTATAAACTGGAGACAGTTGATAGAACAACAAGTCTTACCTCAGTGTGTCATTATTTAGTGACTTAATTCCTAAATGATTTGCCACAAAGCTGCCCTCCCTCACAAAATCATGGTCAAATGGAGCCTCCTGCTGCTGCCATTTCTATGATCCCATTACTTGGCTATTTCCTCCATTTACCATAAAAACACTAAATGTGCATACTGATTACTGATTATGATTGATTTGGATTTCATTTTTCATTTTTTTTTTTATTTTTACAGCACAAACACCCAGCCCTAAAAAAAAACAAGTAAAAACTTCTTCATCCCTCCTTGAACTCACAATTCATGAAACAGCATTGAAACCATTTCCTTCATCAAAGTCTACCACAAACTACAGTCCACCACATTTGTCAGTAAATATGCACCTACAGTCCATCATTATCAGTAAATATGCAATCTCTCTCCCTGAAGTAAAAAAGTCATCTAAATAATTCCACATTAAATAAAACTAACTAAATGAAAGGGTGCTGCTAGCAAAACCTTTTTATATTTCATGTTTCATTCAAGTGTCTGATGCCCCTGAGGAATAAATTGCCTATATTACATTAAAATTATAACAACCTTCATCATCAAACAAAGCATCAAAAGCAAGTATACAACCTGTTGTGCAAGCTAATTTTCCATAAGCAGCACTAAAGTCTTCCCTGCAGCTCTCAGCTCCTTGTAATTGTAAATTCAACACTCAACTGCATGCATCTCAACTTTGCACACACAAAATCTGGAAAAAGCCAAATTTATTAGACATTAAACATTGCTTGTATAATCTTGAAAGTTGTAGAAAATGCTGTGTTACCACAAAACAGTCAGAGCAACTACTACTACATACATATCAGCTGCTTTAGAAGAGAGAGAAGACTGAAACTTAAATGGCTATCATTTAATGAATTCAGTTCTCACCATAGCTGTAAAGAGCCAAGAAGAAATAATGCAGACACATGTCTACACATGGGGACACAAAAGCAAACCCACACACAACACAGGGGAGAAGGTTTAGACCCCACACCAGAAGGCACCCCAGCCAAGAATCAAACCCAAGACCCTGCAGCCACAGTAAAAAAAATATAAACAAGACCAAAACAACTGAGGGGGCTGCAGACCGGCAGTCCGATGCCACGAGCCGCCCCTGATGCTATCACTTTTTCTTGACATAGTTGTCAGAACAGCCTGTGTAAGTATATGTACGTTTTGGGGTTTGTATACTTACATTGTTTTCTTCCTGGTTTTGTTTTGATTTATAGCAGTTTAGCGGTAACATTTTAATTGAACATGTTTTGTGGAGTTTAAGAAGCTGTAAGTTAGTGCAGATTGCAGACCTTGTGTCCCTATTTGTTAGGCCTGAAAGCTTAATTTCTTATGGATTGTGGGAGGAGCTACAAAGCAGTACTTTAATTAAAGTAAAAAATTAAAATGCTAGGTTTTCCTAAAGACATGTTGGAGGAGACTACTATGTGAGTATATCTGACTTTTTGCATGCCATTCACCTTGCTCCTGTTGCAGTCTTAAATCCAATGGCTATTGAGTTATCCATATCTTATGCTAATTTAATTTCAAAATCCTCTCCTATTTTTTTGTCATGTGTTCCAAGAAGCGATTATAAATGGATCTTATTGTGATGGCTTCCCCATTAGCTAACACACATTCAGTTACCCTCCCTTTCATCCCACCTGCTAGTTGTAACCCCAATTCCCACATTTTTAATATTTCTTCCAGCTGACTTTTTAAATATCTAGCTAGTAAGAGTACACAGTTATGTCCTACAAAGTAGCTGAAAAGGAAAAAAAGAGTATACATATTTTGTTTAACATTAAACATGACAAAACGTATAATTTTGGTGGCATTTTGACAAAAGTTTTCTATAGCAGACTGCATTTCTCTTGTTATTTTTAATAAAAAGGATCTTACCTGAGATTTAGTATGGAAGCACATGATATAATTAAAAAAACTTGATAGATGACAGTTATTATCACAAGCAGCGTAAGAACTCTTCAGGCTCACAGAAACTGTTCTTTTTTTGGACATGACCTTAACTACTCTTAAAATGTATAATGTATCCAAAATACTGAGGTTAACCTTTTAGCATCAGGCCCATCCTATGAACATACACGTAGCTACCAATGCATATGCATATGCAGACGTTCTGGAGAATACACCAACAAAATGTAACCGTTTGAAATGTTGGGACCTGTTAGAGTGAGTCCCGAAATACAGAGACTGAATGGCTGAACAATTGGACTCAAATGTACCAAGATGCCATTTCTCTGAATATTCCCTTTTCTCAAATGTATGGTAATCTCGGTGTTGGTATATATAAGTTTGGGGGGTGTGAGGGGCCTTTCCCCACCGGGGGATGCAGGGGCCTGCCCCTCCTGTAAAAAGAAGTTTACAGGATAACAGAGATTTCTGAAACTCACTCTTCTCCTGTGTTCTTGCTCTTTTATTTTTGGCTTGTCTGCACTTGGTATTTTGAGTGTTGACATTACAATAGGGAGCCCCAACAAAAGCCTTAGCTGCACCTCGAGAAGCTACAAGCTCAACAAAGGCAGAAGATCATGCACATAACACATTACACTGAGATCCCTAGGGTTATAGTAAATTATAGACATACAGTTTCCATAACTTGGCAGCTGGGAGAGCCCATAATACAAATAACAGGGACTAAAACTGAGGCAAGATAGACATGAAAGCCTGTAAGTCAGGACACTGTGTCTTGGCAATGCTGAAACAGTCTTTGTAACTGGTGACTTCACTGTATGCCAAACAGACACATTCATGTATATGTTTTAAATGAGTCTGTGTCAGTGCCATAGCTACTTAAGGAAAAGTTATGGTTATCTCACCTAGGCATGTAAGGAATGTATGTCAGTGCCATATCTACTTAAGGAAAATTATGGCTATCTCACCAAGGGTTGTAAGGAGTCTGTGTTAGTGCTATTTATATTTAAAGAAAAATTATGGATATTTCACCAAGGTGTGTAAGGAATATGTGTCATTGCCATATCTACTTAGGGATAAATTATGGCTACCTCACTTAGGCTTCTAAGGAGTCTGTGTCAGTGCCATGTCTGCTCAAGGAAAATATACGGATATCTCACCAAGGATTGTAAGGAGTCTGTGTCAGTTATATCTACTTAAGGAAAATTACAGCTATCTCACCATTGGTTGTAAGGAGTCTGTGTCAGTGCCATGTGTATTTAAGAAAAATTATGGATATTTACCTAGGCTAAAAAGGATTAACAGTACTAATGACATAGCTACTTTTGAGTTTTGCAGTAAACAATCTAAGATGAACCTCTCTCTTGGATATGTAAAAAGATATGGTAGAATTATTACATATTCTATCAGGCATGGGATGAACACAGCTGCTTAATGGAATCCTTCCAGCACATTCTATGTCTCTTGTATATCAAGATAACATTTTGTCATTCAGTTTGTGCATAAGGACATATTGTCATAGACAGGAGATTCAGTACCCATCTGTCTGGAGTGAGATGTGCATCCAGCCACGGTAACTTGCACCTTTTATTCTCTGGTGATAGCACATAGTGAACAGGAACGTTGATGTCCCCGGAGTATATTTTACACCTTACCAAATAAAAAAACGTACTTCATAAAAAAATAACATGTGAATGTGGTTTTCAAAGTACCAGAAACCTCAATAAATCAGGTTTCAAAAAGCTTTTATCTGCTTGGTAGATGTTGGAATCAGTGCCATTATTGAAAACAAAGTGTATATCACAGCTTCCAGTGCATACTTCCTTTTACTGTAGTAAATTTGATGGGATAGGTGGTGATGCCTTATATTGAAAACAAAGTGTATATATCAACTTCCAGTGTATACTTCATTTTACTGTTATAAATTTGATGGGATAGGTGGTGGTGCCTAATATTTGAAAAATGATGCTTAAAAGCCAGAAGCCAAGAAGAAAAATCAGGACTAGAAAGAGTGCATGCAATAATAAATATTGATGGTATTAAATGTAATATTATAGGCATCTACAGTACACACTGTCTGTTCCATACTGAGATGGAGGTTTCCTGACAATCTCAGGATGTAAATATCAATAAAAATGCAATATTTATGGAGATTTTTAACCACCCAAACATTAACTGAGTAAATGACTCAACATCAAATCTTCTTTCGGCTTTTCCTGGTTAGGGGTTGCCACAGCAGATCACCTGTCTGCTCATGATTGGCAGTGGAGTTTTATAGTGTTGAGTTGCCAGCCCAGCACCCAACCTTCCACAGAAGGCACACACACACACACTCACACCTAGGGCCAATTTAGAGTGTCCAATCCACCTACAGCATGTCTTTGGGATGTGGGAGGAAACTAGAGCACACCCACATGACCACAGGGAGGACATGTAGGCTCTGCACAGAAGGTACCCCAGACAAGGATCGAACTGGAAAACCTCTTGCTGTGAGGCAGCAATGCTAACTGCTGCAGCACCGTGGCTACCCCAAATGACTCAACATCAAATAAATATATTTATATATTAATAAACAGTGTTAAAACAGTATGGCTCAAATAATATGGAATCCAGCTATGTTTGACATTGTTTTGGATTTCATATGGATGACAAATCTGGGATCCTTCTTTTTCCAGCCCATGATTCTATTTTCTGTAATTAACGGAGATCTTGTGCTGTACGGTGGTACAGTGGTTATCATTGCTGGGATACAGCACTTGGCTCTTCACTGCAGTTTTCATCTGGAGTGCTGACTTTGCAGAGGCTCTGGGTCTGTTCTCTGCCTATGTGGGTTTCAGTGAGTGCTACATTTCTGTCAGTCCTTCATAAGTTTGTGTGCATTGTGTTTGTCTACAAGTGCGCACGCATATCCTGTGATGAGCTTACAGCCTGTGCAGAATTAGTTTCTCTGTCTTGTACCTACTGAGTGTTGGAATAGGCTACACTTCATTTAAGACCCTGAACTCAATTATGCAACTATTTGGAGAAAGAACAAATTACACTATCTTCTTTAACCTAGGAGTAAAATCAAGCCCAGAGATAAACAAGACTTTGCAGATGGAAATTATAATGCTATAAAATTCATAGTTACGAAATGGTGAATAAACTGTGCTTGTTAACCCAAATACGTATTTTGTGATACTGTCATTGAGCTCTGTGATATTATTAACTTCTGCATTCATAAGTACACTCATTAGTAAGAACAAGATATACAGGTAAATTAAAGAAAACTTTGGAGGAGTCATAAAATTGATAAGCTATGCAGCAGAAAAATAGGCACTAAATAGCTTTCCAAATGATCATATTAATTTAAAACAAGCTAAGATTAAAGAAGGTATATGGACTGCTTACTTTTTATTATTAAATTTTCCATATCTAATCATGCATCTTGAACTCAGAGGTCCTTAATTTCTACATATGAAATACAAGAACAAAGGATACTAAGACTGTCAGTTACAATGAACTATGGAGATTGTGATGAGGAAATACAACAGAGTGTATAAACAGAGAAAAGACAAGAGCCATTGAGTCCATCAACTTAAACAATGAGCAGGGTGGGGTGGGGTGAGTGTCACCTTTTAACTCTGAATGGCCTTCTCTTTATGTAGTCAGTATACCAAAGACAAACAGCATAGGAAAGGTCAAGGCAGGTTAGAGATCATAATAGCAGCACAAGGTACAGAAAGTCAAGGGCTCTGGTCAGATACAGAAAAATGGCCGCAGAGGGCTAACCATTTTCCAAGTTCCTTAGATCACATAAAAAGTGCAATTTTTCTAGCTTATCAACACATGCTGCTGATTGCAAAGTATGCTTAACCTGGAGAAAAAAAATGCTTTGTGGGAGCAGGTAACACAACCAAACAATACAGAAAGAACAACAAATTAGGAAAAAACAGTTGACACATCTGTGAATGTGAGTAGAGATAGCTGGTAGGTCTTCTAGAATCTTATATGCTCATCACCAGTGAGGGGATTCATGATGATTAAATTTGTGTAATATAGCCGACAAGAGATTAAAGTAAGCTAAAATCTTTAAGCCCTCAGAAGGCTGCAGTCTCCGTACAGCTCCACTCCTGAAGTCACTGAACACACAAAAACATTTTTTTTGCAGGAGATGTGGGGCAAGCTCCCACATTCACAGTCGCTAATATATCTAGTCTAAGGCTGCAGAAATGTGAATAAAAAGAAGAAAGTGGAAAAGAAAAGTGGAACTCATCACTCCCTTCATTTCCAAATCCACACCGCAGTCAGTGTGTGATCATGGCAGCCCCAGGTTAGTGCAACATTGGCCAAAAGAAAGCTGTAACCTTTCAGTTTTGATGTTCTGGGAGTCACTGCTCCAGTGCAGTTATGCATATGTTTCCTGGCAGTAAAGGTTGGCAGCATGGGAAAGAGGTCAGACCTGATCTCGCTGTCTACAGAAGAACAAGTGAAACACCGAGAGGGGACAGCATGGAGGGGGGACTAGGTGAAGGTGGCCAAAAAGGAACATATAGTACTTTAATTAATTATTTCCCAGGCAGCCATCTTAGCCCTAATGCTGGGCCCCTGTTAGTCTGGGACTCCATTCAGACAAATAGGTTCAAATATCCCAAAACTGGCCGTAAATGCTACATGAAGAAAAACCTATGCAGACTACCAAATTCCTTTTCAGTAGAAAATTAGGCTATCAGCATTGCAGAGTGAGAAAAAAAAATGAGTAAACAGGACTTGTAGGCATGCCAGGGTCTGGTCTATGTCTCATGTAATATATACTGTAAGATTAGGGACTCTGTTTGTAGACTAATGTGTTCATGTTGTACCTTTAAGAAGTATTTCCAAGGACAGCACGTGCATATAAATAGCAAGCATGTGCTAGCTTCAGTGCCATTTTGAGAGTGCAGCCAGAGAGTGAGCATGTATGAGTGTAATAGCTAGTTTGTTTATAAGTTTATCTATGTTAAAGTTATTAAGCCTTGATCCTGATGTATTTGTGCATAATAAATTTGCTTGAACAGAACCCACAAATGCTCGTCTGTTTTATCCTGACTAGACGAGTGACACTGTTCATGGCTGTTAGCTTCACCACTTTTAACAAAACTTGTTTCCCACACTTATAGTACAAGATATCTCTGCATCGCACACCACTGCCCCACATGTACTTCTGATGTAATTTTTACCTTTTTTATAGTGACAGTTGTGACATTTTTTATTACAGAAGTGTGAATTATGTTCAGATATGTTACCTTTATAATTTAATTTAGGTATTTATAACTTGTTTTATATTTTCTGACAATATCATTTTCCAGTTGGCTTGTTGGGATTGTGATTTTCTTTTTTATGTTTTACTGCTTTAACCTTTTGTTGTTCTAATTTAAATACAGTTGTAGAGGGTTAATTGATGTAGCTGCATTCGTTTTTGTGTGGTCTGAGTGTATGCATTCACATTTTGTATAATGTCTTATTTCACTTAAGTGTGAATGTGACAAAATTACTGTGATTGGTTACATAGAGTAATGGAAAATGCTTGATGACCTGCATACAATGGTGATATGTTAAAATCAATGCACTCTTTATGTGGTATCTTCCTTAAACCATTATATCCTGCAGTGATTACTGTTTGTTGTGTGAGCATATGATCTAGACCTTTTAGGTGATGACTTTCTGAAATGTCAATCTTTTGATATAAATCTATCTATCTATCTGATTATGATTTATTAGATCTAATGCTCTTTTGATCTAAAAAAAAACAGTGACACATTTCATCAAAACTACAGGACATCGAAACTCATTTCACTGAAAATGTCCATTACACTACATATGTGTGCATACCCCATGTGGGAGGTAAACCCTAACTTCTATATATTAACTCCATAGTGACGCAACTATGTGGAAAAGAGGATACTCCTAACACACTAACTCACTGCTGGCATACATGGAGATACAACTTAGTGGGCATTAGCAAGGAACTAAGACTGATTAATCATGTAATAAGACAGCAATCAAATTTACATTAAAACATGACTGTTTACAGTGATGTTTATACTTGGCATTTTTCAGCAAGAACCAGTGACCTCACTATGGTCCCGCTGTGTATACAAAGTTTTGAAATCCTAAGGTTCACATTCTTTTCCTGATTTTTTTTTTGTTACATTTTTATAACTACCTGAAACTTTCTTTCTGACCCGGATATATAGAATTTTATTAGAACAAGCTGAGGATTGGTTTGTTAACAAAAATTGCCCTGACAATCATTTCCTGTGGTGAAGCAGAATTTGCATGGTGTTCCTGGGCATCTTGTGCCTTTAACAATCCATGTTTAAGGAATTTCATCTAGGCCACCTGGTATACCCATAACTCACAGGGGTAGGCAGAACATGAAAAGCTCTAGTCAAATGCTTAGAAAATGTAATTTCAAAGTTAATGTATGGTGTTCCAGCATGATTTTCCATGGGTGGCAGTACATTACATGGGTGGGGGCGGGGTCCTGTGTGTCTGATATAAGTAAAATAACAAGTAACTACAGACTGTGGCAGTTAGTTGGAAGGTGTATTCAGCATGACTGTGTATTTAATGAGTCATTGGTCTTCCACTGGCTTCTTTAATTATTCTAATACATTTTTACATACCCTGATACTCAAAAATAAGAGTAAGTTAGGGTTTAGCAGATTTAGGATCTGTGATCTTTAATTCACCCTCCTGGCATCCAGATGATGGAGTCAGACTGTTTTTGGAAGTTCAATGACTCTGTATTTCAACTCATCGATACTCCGGTAAACGGGTGATTAATTAATGGGGGTGACTGCTGAACACTGTCCTGTTGCTGCGATGACAATCCCAGTGATTCATTAAGATCCCCAACCCGCAGTAAAAGTGCCATGTTCTCATGATGTTCCCATTTGTGAGTCATAGACACATTAGCCACAATGAAGAAAGATCTTATTATCTGCTAATTTGTATGTCTGCGAATCACAGTTAACTATCGCAAAGTGCAGATCAGCACTTTCTGTGGTAATTACCTGTGATGGCCGCATCATGTCAGGACAGGGACCTCTCCTCCCTCAGTCACTGTACCACACACACAAGCACACAGTAAAACACACACACACACACACACACACACACACACACACACACACACACACACACACACACACACACACACACACACACACACACACAACTTACCCCTTACCAGTCCTGGTAGTGAGGATATTCTCAATATTAAGAAAAAACAATAACACTGGTTGTAACAAGGCTAAAAACAAAGCATTTAATGGAGTAAGCGCTTTCACGGATACACTGTTTCTTCAGACTACAATCAAACAAACAGCATCACATTTAAATACTAAAACAATCAAACTAATTATAACATCATACAATTAAAACATAGCTTACTTAAAGGAACACTGCAGAGCAACTCTTAAAAACAATAAAATCAATGCTTCAGTGGCTTTGCCTTGAGAAAGGATTTAAGTGAAACCATGCTGTTCAAGTCTGGAGGCTTGTCTGCATGAAATCGCAAAATCCATTCTTGTTCAACTAATTCAGTAGTATTGACACAGCACAGCAACAACGTAAGGAAATGTAAGGCTGGTGTAGAAAGGCAGACTCAATAACTCCTCAGCTTGGACAGTACACAGTACAAAGTACACAAGTTTATTGCACACAACACACAGTAAGAAATTCTCCAGGTTAAGCGCTTTCATCTGACACAAGCAGACTTCTTCAGAACAAAGACATATAATACCACACTCATTTTATAAACATTGTGGCGCCAAAACCATTTCTCATAAAATAATTTAAAGGTATATACAGAAAAAAACTTAGTTATATGAATGAGTATTTCTGTATATACCTTTAAATTATTTTATGAGAAATGGTTTTGGCGCCACAATGTTTATAAAATGAGTGTGGTATTATATGTCTTTGTTCTGAAGAAGTCTGCTTGTGTCAGATGAAAGCGCTTAACCTGGAGAATTTCTTACTTTCTGTTGTGTGCAATAAACTCGTGTACTTTGTACTGTGTACTGTCCAAGCCGAGGAGTTATTGAGTCTGCCTTTCTACACCAGCCTTACAATTCAGTAGCATTTTTAAACTCTCCTCCTCTCTTTTTAGCAGCTACAATCTGAAGTACTAGAAACTTAAATCTGTGGTCCGTGCCTTCCTTCATGTTATGCATAGCTAGTGCACTGTTTTCTTTCATATTTCTGCTGTCCCTAAAATGTTCTAGTATCCTGTCCTTAAGGCAATGATTCGTTTTACATACATAGAAAGAAAAACATTTAACGCAATAGCTAAAATAAATAACATTACAGGTCCTACAGTCAGCATAGATATTGGGGTCAATCTTAAAGCCTAAACTGGGATGTGTAAAAGGTCCTCCCATGTGTATATGTCTGCAAGCCATACAGTTTCTGCATGCATAAGTACCTATTCTCTCTGACCTAGGAAACTTAGTAAAATCAGCAGTTCTATAACACAAATGGCTTTTCAAGGACCTAGTATTGCAAAAGGTAAAGTTTGTTTTTTCACCTATCACCCCTTTAAGCCCTTCAACTATATATAAAATGTCCCAGTTCTTATTAATAACTTCACATACCACATTAATGTCACTAGCAAAGGTTAAAGGCATCATAGCACATTGCTGGTGCTATGTCCAACATCATTCCTACTAACTTCCATCTGTAAGGGAACAATATTCTCATTATAATAAGGTTTACATCTGTCAATCCGGGTTCTCCAGGCATTAAGTATACATTTATCAATGTCATACCCTTTATATCCTCTCTCAATTAATTCTGATTTAAGTTGATCCAAAGCAAGTTGCAACTGGTTGTCATCATTATGTAGACGCATCATCCTAAAAACTTGTCCTTGTATAATATTCTGCTTAGTGTGTTTCGGATGCATACTATTGTTGTGCAACAGGTTGTTCTTCCTCACTGGTTTCCTATACAAACTAGTTCTGATAGAATCTAACCAATGCTTGCTGACCTTAACATCAAGAAAATCTATTTCATTAGGAGAATATTTGTGTGTAAACCTCAGAAAACTCATAGTCCCATTCAGATATACAATGAAATTAGTAAGAGTTTGTTCAGAACCCTGCCACAACAAAAAAAATATCATCCACAAATCTTAAGTACCAGGCAATGGATCCACTGAACAGTTCACTAGAAAGTATGCACTCATGTTCCCATTTGACCAAAGAAAGGTTGGCATGGCTATTGGCACATGCAGTGCCCATAGCCATGCCAACCTTCTGTAAATAACGTGTCCCCAAAAACAAAAACATTATTATCCAATACAATATCAAGCAATGTACAAATCAACCTCACTTTATTATTCTCCTTCCCCTTATCACAAAACAACTCTCTCTCCTTCTCAATACCCCATTCATTGGGAATGACAGTAAACAACGAGTCAATATCTATAGTCACAAAATAGCAGCCATGCTCAACATCTCTCCATTTGGAGCTGAGCATATTCAAAAATGTCTTAATATCTTTCAAAACTGTTGAACAACTATCCAAAATTGGATGTAAATTTTTCTCAATGTTTATGGAAAGGGGTTCTGTAGCCCATCCTTTACTAGAAACAATAGGGCACATTGGCGGATTTCTCAAGCCCTTATGTATTTTTGGTAACCCATATACTACAGGTATCACAGGATGTTCAACAGAAAAATAATTAAAGATGGACTCAGATATCATACCAGTGATCAAAAATTAAAAACTAAAAAAGACACTCTATAATCCCTTTGACCATATTAATGGGCATGCATTTGTATGTATTATGATCATCAAGTAAAACCAACATCTGTTTGATATACAATTCCTTATCTAACAGCACTATACCCCCTCCTTTATCTGCGGGTCGTATCTCAATAGAAGGTAGTTGTTTCAACCCTTGTAGTATATTCTCAATATTTCCTTTTCCCCTGCCCAAGTAATTCATGGATGATGGCATTCAGTCCTTAATGTCAAACATTATAGTTTTACCTGTCATATCCTTTAGTAAATGCATGCTATTGCAAAAGTTATGCAGGAGGTTAAGATATAATGTTAGTATAACTGGCTGTACAGGAGTCCCTTGTGTCAAAAGTGCATAGTTCAAATCACCCCCCTTTTAATTTAAATATTGGTAATAATAAATTCTTATTTATTTATTGACATTTGATTAACAGGAAAGCCTGACTACATAGTACTCCATTTTTAGCAGAAGCCTGGGGAAAAGATCTCCAAAGTATTACAAAAAATTTAAGAATAATAGGTTTACAGTCTTTAAAAATAATGCAAACACAAATGTAGTTTAAGTAATTCTACCAAATTAGACATAATCCCCGGGATTCATGAAGCTTGGCGCAAGGACGGCATTAGCCTTGCGCCGACCGTGTGGCGTAGAGATGGCACAGCAGCACCACATGCATATTAATGAAGGCGCGCTGCCATAAGGGCCACGTGCATAGGAAACATGTACGAGTGCAGGGGGCATGTCCAAGTGCTGCACAGAGGTGTGAACATGTCGGCTGCATACGCGCAATCTAAAATGCTGACAAGTACAGCCTGCTTCTAATAGTAATCACTCCTGTCAGTGTCTGTGGATACTGAAATGTATGCAAAGCATACAAGACATCATTGCAAACACCACAATAAGAAGTAAACACAAAGGCACGTAGCTGAATATTGAGTCCCCATCCCTTGAACAAAGATATTTAAAACCCCGTGCCCGTATTCCATTGTAGTGTCGCTAGTTATACCAAGTGGAAGCAAAACGCATCGTGTTAGTGAGCCGCCAATAGTCCCATATAGTATGTATGTCCGTATATAAAATACTTATATGTTACAAGAAACAGAATAAGCAAGTAAATGAAACAGAATAAGCGACTACACTGCTACAACAATAAAAGCTTATATGTAGGCATAAAACTAAAGTACTATCCTTTGTAATAAACCAAAAAAGTACCACAAGAACACTGAAATTTAAAGTACGAAGCTCCTCCACTCCAGATTTAGAGAACCACAACTGATGCAAAACTGCACTGAGGTAAAAACAAATATCGACTGGTGCCAATCACCCTTCTGAACAGGACAAATGTCACGATCCAAGTGAAAAATTAAGTTCAACGAAACCTTTTATTCACAAAAATCAAAGTCGAACACAAGCGCTTTCGCCCGGTATTACCGGGCTTTCTCAAGTGTATCAAATGTTACTGCACTCAGTTCTTTTATAGTGCATAAGAACTGCATTCCTGAATTAACCAATCCACTTAATCAATTAGTTAAAAATCAATTAGCAATGCAAACAGCGTCGAAACCTTCAGTGCTTGACTAAATGTATATATATTTACCCTTTACATCACCCGCTGTTGCATAATTTTGTACATATAAAACTAACTGTATTTTTGAAGCATTTTAAATTGTTTTGACATCGTTTTTTTTAAAAAACATCCTATTACATATCATAACTGATGGTAAATACCCTGATGTTCAAAAAATAAAATGCGAACATAGCACCCCTTTCTAATGTCCATGCCAATAAAATCTTAAAACCATATTAAAAGTACAATGTAAAAGACTTGCTGTGCCAATGAAATATGAAAAACATTGTTCATTCATTCCGTCATTTAGTGGATAGAAAATCTAACTGAGTGAATAAAGTGAAATTGCCTGATGGCATACTGTTCAGTTCCTTATTCAGACTCTGTTGGGTATTGTTAAATTTCTTCTTGAATTTGACCCAATTATAGAATATAAAGTGTGATAATAACCGTGGGTATATGTTGGCCTGTAAACTCAGATGTGTGCCACAATAATGTCCCATCCAGGTCATATGAAAATGTGGCAACCCTCCCAATGGTCAGAGCATTCACCCAATATCTGCCCATTCGCAGTCCAAGTCATCCTTGTCAGGACGGCCCATAGATGAACGGGTATTACCCAGGTCTACCTACCATGTCATGAAAGATAAGTATTTGCATGTACCTTTGTGCATGAAGTACAGCATGTGGATAATCTGAAATGTTAGTGCAGACCTCACAACCATATTGGTCCCAGAGATATGTAGTGTACGCAATGTGTTCTGTTGACTGTGCCATGGGCCATCAAATAGAGAAGGGATGAATGTTGTCTGTGGAATATGGGGGTGGGGGGTGACGGGTAATGTAATAATTTGCCAAGGATAGACTGGGTTGGATGCACAATAGGTGAACTGGAGGTCTACTAGGGAACAGTGGGTGAATCAGGAAGATAACCAAAGAACAAATATACACATCCGCAATACAATCCCACAAACATGTGAACATTAAAATGTGCAATACACATGTACAGAAACGTTACCGGCACATACCCACATAATGGTCTGGCCTGAACTGAGCCATCCAACCCCAACACACCTGGATACATAACTGAATACTCATCATCCCATTCACAGCACACCACCCACCCTTCCTGAACACCCACCAAAACCAGCCATACTTGAGCTGCTAGATAGGTGCGGCCATATCTGCACATAGTGACCCCATACCCATATCTAGTAGGCAGTCTGACCCTAGGCAGTCTCAGGATTACAAACTATGTATCCCTTGCATGTATAACCCTACCTTACAGCCATAAAGCAAAGAAAGTCATCGGTCCCCACAATTTTTGGATATCCCTCATGGGATATGTATCTGTTCTAAACATTAGACTTGGTGTCACGACACGATGTCCAGTCCTGTATACATCTGGACACAAGTTGTATGAGCAGTAGTTGTCCACAAGACTGCTCAGCCTCCAGCCGGTCCTGCAGAGCCTATGACCCGGGATTAAACACCTGACTATGATGCGCGTCTCCCCACGTGCATTATCGGGAATATATACCTTGCACATTTGCATAGTGGCAGTCGGATATAGGGTGCTTAAGGTGCTTTAAAGCAGACGTAAGTAGGGTTACCACCTGCCCCACCTTGCGAAGGACAGTCCCTTTTAGGGCAGTTGTATCCAGACCAAATATAATACAATGGCAAATGTCCTGTGATTGTAGGAAATATGTCCCATATTTCATGTAACAGTTGCATAAAACAGTTATTTATGTAAAATACTTAAAGTTACAAGAAACAGATTAAGCAACTAAACTGCTACAAGAATAAGCTTTCATTTAGGCAAATAAGTAAAGTTCTAAACTTTGCACTGACTGTGGGTATGTGTCGGCCTGTAAAATCTGATGTGTGTCCCGAAAATGCCCCGCTTTGGCCATATGAAAAGGTGGCAACCTGAGATGTAAGTGGTTATGCAAGCGTGTATGCGCAACGGTAAGTGGCGGCGATTCAACAGTATAGGAAATGTAAATGAGCATGTTGGTATATATGCATGTGTATGTACAGACTGATATATACACACACCAGCATATATATATATATATATATATATATATATATATATATATATATATATATATATAAATATATGTCGATATGAAGAATGAACATGGTCACAATATAGGAAATCCCCATAATAGTTAGTGCTGTTATATATCAGGATGGCCATAGGTGAGCACACCTCTGCATCCCCTAGTCTGACTTTCAACTAGGGACAGGGCAGTCCTGGTCCCCAGTCGGACAAGCCTAAACCCGGAAGACCATATGAACACCCTAACAATTAAACA